>NW_027489775.1:12500-25928 GCF_050948215.1 Halictus rubicundus | reverse complement strand
TATCATAACACCAAACTCGCTACAATTATTATTTATCGAGTTATTAGCAAATAATGGACGGAATGTGCTACTCCGTCGACAAAACTCTGGAAATTTTTCTAAGTCCCACCGCCAAGAGGAAACTTTTTCCCTATCGGTCCTAGACGATTTTCGACGTGATATCACTGTAATATAGACGGTTTCTAACAATATATATCATAACACCAAACTCGCTACAATTATTATTTATCGAGTTATTAGCAAATAATGGACGGATGTGCTACTCCGTCGACAAAACTCTGGAAATTTTTCTAAGTCCCACCGCTAAGAGGAAACTTTTTCCGTATCGGTCCTAGACGATTTTCGACGTGATATCACCGTAATATAGACGGTTTCTAACAATATATATCATAACACCAAACTCGCTACAATTATTATTTATCGAGTTATTAGCAAATAATGGACGGATGTGCTACTCCGTCGACAAAACTCTGGAAATTTTTCTAAGTCCCACCGCCAAGAGGAAACTTTTTCCGTATCGGTCCTAGACGATTTTCGACGTGATATCACTGTAATATAGACGGTTTCTAACAATATATATCATAACACCAAACTCGCTACAATTATTATTTATCGAGTTATTAGCAAATAATGGACGGATGTGCTACTCCGTCGGACGTTCGACGAAAATTTTTCTAAGTCCCACCGCCAAGAGGAAACTTTTTCCGTATCGGTCCTAGACGATTTTCGACGTGATATCACTGTAATATAGACGGTTTCTAACAATATATATCATAACACCAAACTCGCTACAATTATTATTTATCGAGTTATTAGCAAATAATGGACGGATGTGCTACTCCGTCGGACGTACTCGACGAAAATTTTTCTAAGTCCCACCGCCAAGAGGAAACTTTTTCCCTATCGGTCCTAGACGATTTTCGACGTGATATCACTGTAATATAGACGGTTTCTAACAATATATATCATAACACCAAACTCGCTACAATTATTATTTATCGAGTTATTAGCAAATAATGGACGGATGTGCTACTCCGTCGACAAAACTCTGGAAATTTTTCTAAGTCCCACCGCCAAGAGGAAACTTTTTCCGTATCGGTCCTAGACGATTTTCGACGTGATATCACTGTAATATAGACGGTTTCTAACAATATATATCATAACACCAAACTCGCTACAATTATTATTTATCGAGTTATTAGCAAATAATGGACGGATGTGCTACTCCGTCGGACGTTCGACGAAAATTTTTCTAAGTCCCACCGCCAAGAGGAAACTTTTTCCCTATCGGTCCTAGACGATTTTCGACGTGATATCACTGTAATATAGACGGTTTCTAACAATATATATCATAACACCAAACTCGCTACAATTATTATTTATCGAGTTATTAGCAAATAATGGACGGATGTGCTACTCCGTCGACAAAACTCTGGAAATTTTTCTAAGTCCCACCGCCAAGAGGAAACTTTTTCCGTATCGGTCCTAGACGATTTTCGACGTGATATCACTGTAATATAGACGGTTTCTAACAATATATATCATAACACCAAACTCGCTACAATTATTATTTATCGAGTTATTAGCAAATAATGGACGGATGTGCTACTCCGTCGGACGTTCGACGAAAATTTTTCTAAGTCCCACCGCCAAGAGGAAACTTTTTCCGTATCGGTCCTAGACGATTTTCGACGTGATATCACTGTAATATAGACGGTTTCTAACAATATATATCATAACACCAAACTCGCTACAATTATTATTTATCGAGTTATTAGCAAATAATGGACGGATGTGCTACTCCGTCGGACGTTCGACGAAAATTTTTCTAAGTCCCACCGCCAAGAGGAAACTTTTTCCGTATCGGTCCTAGACGATTTTCGACGTGATATCACTGTAATATAGACGGTTTCTAACAATATATATCATAACACCAAACTCGCTACAATTATTATTTATCGAGTTATTAGCAAATAATGGACGGATGTGCTACTCCGTCGACAAAACTCTGGAAATTTTTCTAAGTCCCACCGCTAAGAGGAAACTTTTTCCGTATCGGTCCTAGACGATTTTCGACGTGATATCACTGTAATATAGACGGTTTCTAACAATATATATCATAACACCAAACTCGCTACAATTATTATTTATCGAGTTATTAGCAAATAATGGACGGATGTGCTACTCCGTCGGACGTTCGACGAAAATTTTTCTAAGTCCCACCGCTAAGAGGAAACTTTTTCCGTATCGGTCCTAGACGATTTTCGACGTGATATCACTGTAATATAGACGGTTTCTAACAATATGTATCATAACACCAAACTCGCTACAATTATTATTTATCGAGTTATTAGCAAATAATGGACGGATGTGCTACTCCGTCGACAAAACTCTGGAAATTTTTCTAAGTCCCACCGCCAAGAGGAAACTTTTTCCCTATCGGTCCTAGACGATTTTCGACGTGATATCACTGTAATATAGACGGTTTCTAACAATATATATCATAACACCAAACTCGCTACAATTATTATTTATCGAGTTATTAGCAAATAATGGACGGATGTGCTACTCCGTCGACAAAACTCTGGAAATTTTTCTAAGTCCCACCGCCAAGAGGAAACTTTTTCCGTATCGGTCCTAGACGATTTTCGACGTGATATCACTGTAATATAGACGGTTTCTAACAATATATATCATAACACCAAACTCGCTACAATTATTATTTATCGAGTTATTAGCAAATAATGGACGGATGTGCTACTCCGTCGGACGTTCGACGAAAATTTTTCTAAGTCCCACCGCCAAGAGGAAACTTTTTCCCTATCGGTCCTAGACGATTTTCGACGTGATATCACTGTAATATAGACGGTTTCTAACAATATATATCATAACACCAAACTCGCTACAATTATTATTTATCGAGTTATTAGCAAATAATGGACGGATGTGCTACTCCGTCGACAAAACTCTGGAAATTTTTCTAAGTCCCACCGCCAAGAGGAAACTTTTTCCGTATCGGTCCTAGACGATTTTCGACGTGATATCACTGTAATATAGACGGTTTCTAACAATATATATCATAACACCAAACTCGCTACAATTATTATTTATCGAGTTATTAGCAAATAATGGACGGATGTGCTACTCCGTCGGACGTTCGACGAAAATTTTTCTAAGTCCCACCGCCAAGAGGAAACTTTTTCCCTATCGGTCCTAGACGATTTTCGACGTGATATCACTGTAATATAGACGGTTTCTAACAATATATATCATAACACCAAACTCGCTACAATTATTATTTATCGAGTTATTAGCAAATAATGGACGGATGTGCTACTCCGTCGACAAAACTCTGGAAATTTTTCTAAGTCCCACCGCCAAGAGGAAACTTTTTCCCTATCGGTCCTAGACGATTTTCGACGTGATATCACTGTAATATAGACGGTTTCTAACAATATATATCATAACACCAAACTCGCTACAATTATTATTTATCGAGTTATTAGCAAATAATGGACGGATGTGCTACTCCGTCGACAAAACTCTGGAAATTTTTCTAAGTCCCACCGCCAAGAGGAAACTTTTTCCGTATCGGTCCTAGACGATTTTCGACGTGATATCACTGTAATATAGACGGTTTCTAACAATATATATCATAACACCAAACTCGCTACAATTATTATTTATCGAGTTATTAGCAAATAATGGACGGATGTGCTACTCCGTCGACAAAACTCTGGAAATTTTTCTAAGTCCCACCGCCAAGAGGAAACTTTTTCCCTATCGGTCCTAGACGATTTTCGACGTGATATCACTGTAATATAGACGGTTTCTAACAATATATATCATAACACCAAACTCGCTACAATTATTATTTATCGAGTTATTAGCAAATAATGGACGGATGTGCTACTCCGTCGACAAAACTCTGGAAATTTTTCTAAGTCCCACCGCCAAGAGGAAACTTTTTCCCTATCGGTCCTAGACGATTTTCGACGTGATATCACTGTAATATAGACGGTTTCTAACAATATATATCATAACACCAAACTCGCTACAATTATTATTTATCGAGTTATTAGCAAATAATGGACGGATGTGCTACTCCGTCGACAAAACTCTGGAAATTTTTCTAAGTCCCACCGCTAAGAGGAAACTTTTTCCGTATCGGTCCTAGACGATTTTCGACGTGATATCACCGTAATATAGACGGTTTCTAACAATATATATCATAACACCAAACTCGCTACAATTATTATTTATCGAGTTATTAGCAAATAATGGACGGATGTGCTACTCCGTCGACAAAACTCTGGAAATTTTTCTAAGTCCCACCGCCAAGAGGAAACTTTTTCCGTATCGGTCCTAGACGATTTTCGACGTGATATCACTGTAATATAGACGGTTTCTAACAATATATATCATAACACCAAACTCGCTACAATTATTATTTATCGAGTTATTAGCAAATAATGGACGGATGTGCTACTCCGTCGGACGTTCGACGAAAATTTTTCTAAGTCCCACCGCCAAGAGGAAACTTTTTCCGTATCGGTCCTAGACGATTTTCGACGTGATATCACTGTAATATAGACGGTTTCTAACAATATATATCATAACACCAAACTCGCTACAATTATTATTTATCGAGTTATTAGCAAATAATGGACGGATGTGCTACTCCGTCGGACGTTCGACGAAAATTTTTCTAAGTCCCACCGCCAAGAGGAAACTTTTTCCCTATCGGTCCTAGACGATTTTCGACGTGATATCACTGTAATATAGACGGTTTCTAACAATATATATCATAACACCAAACTCGCTACAATTATTATTTATCGAGTTATTAGCAAATAATGGACGGATGTGCTACTCCGTCGGACGTTCGACGAAAATTTTTCTAAGTCCCACCGCCAAGAGGAAACTTTTTCCCTATCGGTCCTAGACGATTTTCGACGTGATATCACTGTAATATAGACGGTTTCTAACAATATATATCATAACACCAAACTCGCTACAATTATTATTTATCGAGTTATTAGCAAATAATGGACGGATGTGCTACTCCGTCGACAAAACTCTGGAAATTTTTCTAAGTCCCACCGCTAAGAGGAAACTTTTTCCGTATCGGTCCTAGACGATTTTCGACGTGATATCACTGTAATATAGACGGTTTCTAACAATATATATCATAACACCAAACTCGCTACAATTATTATTTATCGAGTTATTAGCAAATAATGGACGGATGTGCTACTCCGTCGGACGTTCGACGAAAATTTTTCTAAGTCCCACCGCTAAGAGGAAACTTTTTCCGTATCGGTCCTAGACGATTTTCGACGTGATATCACTGTAATATAGACGGTTTCTAACAATATGTATCATAACACCAAACTCGCTACAATTATTATTTATCGAGTTATTAGCAAATAATGGACGGATGTGCTACTCCGTCGACAAAACTCTGGAAATTTTTCTAAGTCCCACCGCCAAGAGGAAACTTTTTCCCTATCGGTCCTAGACGATTTTCGACGTGATATCACTGTAATATAGACGGTTTCTAACAATATATATCATAACACCAAACTCGCTACAATTATTATTTATCGAGTTATTAGCAAATAATGGACGGATGTGCTACTCCGTCGACAAAACTCTGGAAATTTTTCTAAGTCCCACCGCCAAGAGGAAACTTTTTCCGTATCGGTCCTAGACGATTTTCGACGTGATATCACTGTAATATAGACGGTTTCTAACAATATATATCATAACACCAAACTCGCTACAATTATTATTTATCGAGTTATTAGCAAATAATGGACGGATGTGCTACTCCGTCGGACGTTCGACGAAAATTTTTCTAAGTCCCACCGCCAAGAGGAAACTTTTTCCCTATCGGTCCTAGACGATTTTCGACGTGATATCACTGTAATATAGACGGTTTCTAACAATATATATCATAACACCAAACTCGCTACAATTATTATTTATCGAGTTATTAGCAAATAATGGACGGATGTGCTACTCCGTCGACAAAACTCTGGAAATTTTTCTAAGTCCCACCGCCAAGAGGAAACTTTTTCCGTATCGGTCCTAGACGATTTTCGACGTGATATCACTGTAATATAGACGGTTTCTAACAATATATATCATAACACCAAACTCGCTACAATTATTATTTATCGAGTTATTAGCAAATAATGGACGGATGTGCTACTCCGTCGGACGTTCGACGAAAATTTTTCTAAGTCCCACCGCCAAGAGGAAACTTTTTCCCTATCGGTCCTAGACGATTTTCGACGTGATATCACTGTAATATAGACGGTTTCTAACAATATATATCATAACACCAAACTCGCTACAATTATTATTTATCGAGTTATTAGCAAATAATGGACGGATGTGCTACTCCGTCGACAAAACTCTGGAAATTTTTCTAAGTCCCACCGCTAAGAGGAAACTTTTTCCGTATCGGTCCTAGACGATTTTCGACGTGATATCACTGTAATATAGACGGTTTCTAACAATATATATCATAACACCAAACTCGCTACAATTATTATTTATCGAGTTATTAGCAAATAATGGACGGATGTGCTACTCCGTCGACAAAACTCTGGAAATTTTTCTAAGTCCCACCGCCAAGAGGAAACTTTTTCCCTATCGGTCCTAGACGATTTTCGACGTGATATCACTGTAATATAGACGGTTTCTAACAATATATATCATAACACCAAACTCGCTACAATTATTATTTATCGAGTTATTAGCAAATAATGGACGGATGTGCTACTCCGTCGACAAAACTCTGGAAATTTTTCTAAGTCCCACCGCTAAGAGGAAACTTTTTCCGTATCGGTCCTAGACGATTTTCGACGTGATATCACTGTAATATAGACGGTTTCTAACAATATATATCATAACACCAAACTCGCTACAATTATTATTTATCGAGTTATTAGCAAATAATGGACGGATGTGCTACTCCGTCGGACGTTCGACGAAAATTTTTCTAAGTCCCACCGCCAAGAGGAAACTTTTTCCGTATCGGTCCTAGACGATTTTCGACGTGATATCACTGTAATATAGACGGTTTCTAACAATATATATCATAACACCAAACTCGCTACAATTATTATTTATCGAGTTATTAGCAAATAATGGACGGATGTGCTACTCCGTCGGACGTTCGACGAAAATTTTTCTAAGTCCCACCGCCAAGAGGAAACTTTTTCCCTATCGGTCCTAGACGATTTTCGACGTGATATCACTGTAATATAGACGGTTTCTAACAATATATATCATAACACCAAACTCGCTACAATTATTATTTATCGAGTTATTAGCAAATAATGGACGGATGTGCTACTCCGTCGACAAAACTCTGGAAATTTTTCTAAGTCCCACCGCCAAGAGGAAACTTTTTCCCTATCGGTCCTAGACGATTTTCGACGTGATATCACTGTAATATAGACGGTTTCTAACAATATATATCATAACACCAAACTCGCTACAATTATTATTTATCGAGTTATTAGCAAATAATGGACGGATGTGCTACTCCGTCGACAAAACTCTGGAAATTTTTCTAAGTCCCACCGCCAAGAGGAAACTTTTTCCGTATCGGTCCTAGACGATTTTCGACGTGATATCACTGTAATATAGACGGTTTCTAACAATATATATCATAACACCAAACTCGCTACAATTATTATTTATCGAGTTATTAGCAAATAATGGACGGATGTGCTACTCCGTCGACAAAACTCTGGAAATTTTTCTAAGTCCCACCGCCAAGAGGAAACTTTTTCCCTATCGGTCCTAGACGATTTTCGACGTGATATCACTGTAATATAGACGGTTTCTAACAATATATATCATAACACCAAACTCGCTACAATTATTATTTATCGAGTTATTAGCAAATAATGGACGGATGTGCTACTCCGTCGACAAAACTCTGGAAATTTTTCTAAGTCCCACCGCTAAGAGGAAACTTTTTCCGTATCGGTCCTAGACGATTTTCGACGTGATATCACTGTAATATAGACGGTTTCTAACAATATATATCATAACACCAAACTCGCTACAATTATTATTTATCGAGTTATTAGCAAATAATGGACGGATGTGCTACTCCGTCGACAAAACTCTGGAAATTTTTCTAAGTCCCACCGCCAAGAGGAAACTTTTTCCCTATCGGTCCTAGACGATTTTCGACGTGATATCACTGTAATATAGACGGTTTCTAACAATATATATCATAACACCAAACTCGCTACAATTATTATTTATCGAGTTATTAGCAAATAATGGACGGATGTGCTACTCCGTCGGACGTTCGACGAAAATTTTTCTAAGTCCCACCGCCAAGAGGAAACTTTTTCCCTATCGGTCCTAGACGATTTTCGACGTGATATCACTGTAATATAGACGGTTTCTAACAATATATATCATAACACCAAACTCGCTACAATTATTATTTATCGAGTTATTAGCAAATAATGGACGGATGTGCTACTCCGTCGGACGTTCGACGAAAATTTTTCTAAGTCCCACCGCCAAGAGGAAACTTTTTCCGTATCGGTCCTAGACGATTTTCGACGTGATATCACTGTAATATAGACGGTTTCTAACAATATATATCATAACACCAAACTCGCTACAATTATTATTTATCGAGTTATTAGCAAATAATGGACGGATGTGCTACTCCGTCGGACGTTCGACGAAAATTTTTCTAAGTCCCACCGCCAAGAGGAAACTTTTTCCCTATCGGTCCTAGACGATTTTCGACGTGATATCACTGTAATATAGACGGTTTCTAACAATATATATCATAACACCAAACTCGCTACAATTATTATTTATCGAGTTATTAGCAAATAATGGACGGATGTGCTACTCCGTCGGACGTTCGACGAAAATTTTTCTAAGTCCCACCGCCAAGAGGAAACTTTTTCCGTATCGGTCCTAGACGATTTTCGACGTGATATCACTGTAATATAGACGGTTTCTAACAATATATATCATAACACCAAACTCGCTACAATTATTATTTATCGAGTTATTAGCAAATAATGGACGGATGTGCTACTCCGTCGGACGTTCGACGAAAATTTTTCTAAGTCCCACCGCTAAGAGGAAACTTTTTCCGTATCGGTCCTAGACGATTTTCGACGTGATATCACTGTAATATAGACGGTTTCTAACAATATGTATCATAACACCAAACTCGCTACAATTATTATTTATCGAGTTATTAGCAAATAATGGACGGATGTGCTACTCCGTCGACAAAACTCTGGAAATTTTTCTAAGTCCCACCGCTAAGAGGAAACTTTTTCCGTATCGGTCCTAGACGATTTTCGACGTGATATCACTGTAATATAGACGGTTTCTAACAATATATATCATAACACCAAACTCGCTACAATTATTATTTATCGAGTTATTAGCAAATAATGGACGGATGTGCTACTCCGTCGGACGTTCGACGAAAATTTTTCTAAGTCCCACCGCCAAGAGGAAACTTTTTCCCTATCGGTCCTAGACGATTTTCGACGTGATATCACTGTAATATAGACGGTTTCTAACAATATATATCATAACACCAAACTCGCTACAATTATTATTTATCGAGTTATTAGCAAATAATGGACGGATGTGCTACTCCGTCGACAAAACTCTGGAAATTTTTCTAAGTCCCACCGCCAAGAGGAAACTTTTTCCCTATCGGTCCTAGACGATTTTCGACGTGATATCACTGTAATATAGACGGTTTCTAACAATATATATCATAACACCAAACTCGCTACAATTATTATTTATCGAGTTATTAGCAAATAATGGACGGATGTGCTACTCCGTCGGACGTTCGACGAAAATTTTTCTAAGTCCCACCGCCAAGAGGAAACTTTTTCCGTATCGGTCCTAGACGATTTTCGACGTGATATCACTGTAATATAGACGGTTTCTAACAATATATATCATAACACCAAACTCGCTACAATTATTATTTATCGAGTTATTAGCAAATAATGGACGGATGTGCTACTCCGTCGGACGTTCGACGAAAATTTTTCTAAGTCCCACCGCCAAGAGGAAACTTTTTCCCTATCGGTCCTAGACGATTTTCGACGTGATATCACTGTAATATAGACGGTTTCTAACAATATATATCATAACACCAAACTCGCTACAATTATTATTTATCGAGTTATTAGCAAATAATGGACGGATGTGCTACTCCGTCGACAAAACTCTGGAAATTTTTCTAAGTCCCACCGCCAAGAGGAAACTTTTTCCCTATCGGTCCTAGACGATTTTCGACGTGATATCACTGTAATATAGACGGTTTCTAACAATATATATCATAACACCAAACTCGCTACAATTATTATTTATCGAGTTATTAGCAAATAATGGACGGATGTGCTACTCCGTCGACAAAACTCTGGAAATTTTTCTAAGTCCCACCGCCAAGAGGAAACTTTTTCCGTATCGGTCCTAGACGATTTTCGACGTGATATCACTGTAATATAGACGGTTTCTAACAATATATATCATAACACCAAACTCGCTACAATTATTATTTATCGAGTTATTAGCAAATAATGGACGGATGTGCTACTCCGTCGACAAAACTCTGGAAATTTTTCTAAGTCCCACCGCCAAGAGGAAACTTTTTCCCTATCGGTCCTAGACGATTTTCGACGTGATATCACTGTAATATAGACGGTTTCTAACAATATATATCATAACACCAAACTCGCTACAATTATTATTTATCGAGTTATTAGCAAATAATGGACGGATGTGCTACTCCGTCGACAAAACTCTGGAAATTTTTCTAAGTCCCACCGCTAAGAGGAAACTTTTTCCGTATCGGTCCTAGACGATTTTCGACGTGATATCACTGTAATATAGACGGTTTCTAACAATATATATCATAACACCAAACTCGCTACAATTATTATTTATCGAGTTATTAGCAAATAATGGACGGATGTGCTACTCCGTCGGACGTTCGACGAAAATTTTTCTAAGTCCCACCGCCAAGAGGAAACTTTTTCCGTATCGGTCCTAGACGATTTTCGACGTGATATCACTGTAATATAGACGGTTTCTAACAATATATATCATAACACCAAACTCGCTACAATTATTATTTATCGAGTTATTAGCAAATAATGGACGGATGTGCTACTCCGTCGGACGTTCGACGAAAATTTTTCTAAGTCCCACCGCCAAGAGGAAACTTTTTCCCTATCGGTCCTAGACGATTTTCGACGTGATATCACTGTAATATAGACGGTTTCTAACAATATATATCATAACACCAAACTCGCTACAATTATTATTTATCGAGTTATTAGCAAATAATGGACGGATGTGCTACTCCGTCGACAAAACTCTGGAAATTTTTCTAAGTCCCACCGCCAAGAGGAAACTTTTTCCCTATCGGTCCTAGACGATTTTCGACGTGATATCACTGTAATATAGACGGTTTCTAACAATATATATCATAACACCAAACTCGCTACAATTATTATTTATCGAGTTATTAGCAAATAATGGACGGATGTGCTACTCCGTCGACAAAACTCTGGAAATTTTTCTAAGTCCCACCGCCAAGAGGAAACTTTTTCCGTATCGGTCCTAGACGATTTTCGACGTGATATCACTGTAATATAGACGGTTTCTAACAATATATATCATAACACCAAACTCGCTACAATTATTATTTATCGAGTTATTAGCAAATAATGGACGGATGTGCTACTCCGTCGACAAAACTCTGGAAATTTTTCTAAGTCCCACCGCCAAGAGGAAACTTTTTCCCTATCGGTCCTAGACGATTTTCGACGTGATATCACTGTAATATAGACGGTTTCTAACAATATATATCATAACACCAAACTCGCTACAATTATTATTTATCGAGTTATTAGCAAATAATGGACGGATGTGCTACTCCGTCGACAAAACTCTGGAAATTTTTCTAAGTCCCACCGCTAAGAGGAAACTTTTTCCGTATCGGTCCTAGACGATTTTCGACGTGATATCACTGTAATATAGACGGTTTCTAACAATATATATCATAACACCAAACTCGCTACAATTATTATTTATCGAGTTATTAGCAAATAATGGACGGATGTGCTACTCCGTCGACAAAACTCTGGAAATTTTTCTAAGTCCCACCGCCAAGAGGAAACTTTTTCCCTATCGGTCCTAGACGATTTTCGACGTGATATCACTGTAATATAGACGGTTTCTAACAATATATATCATAACACCAAACTCGCTACAATTATTATTTATCGAGTTATTAGCAAATAATGGACGGATGTGCTACTCCGTCGGACGTTCGACGAAAATTTTTCTAAGTCCCACCGCCAAGAGGAAACTTTTTCCCTATCGGTCCTAGACGATTTTCGACGTGATATCACTGTAATATAGACGGTTTCTAACAATATATATCATAACACCAAACTCGCTACAATTATTATTTATCGAGTTATTAGCAAATAATGGACGGATGTGCTACTCCGTCGGACGTTCGACGAAAATTTTTCTAAGTCCCACCGCCAAGAGGAAACTTTTTCCGTATCGGTCCTAGACGATTTTCGACGTGATATCACTGTAATATAGACGGTTTCTAACAATATATATCATAACACCAAACTCGCTACAATTATTATTTATCGAGTTATTAGCAAATAATGGACGGATGTGCTACTCCGTCGGACGTTCGACGAAAATTTTTCTAAGTCCCACCGCTAAGAGGAAACTTTTTCCGTATCGGTCCTAGACGATTTTCGACGTGATATCACTGTAATATAGACGGTTTCTAACAATATGTATCATAACACCAAACTCGCTACAATTATTATTTATCGAGTTATTAGCAAATAATGGACGGATGTGCTACTCCGTCGACAAAACTCTGGAAATTTTTCTAAGTCCCACCGCTAAGAGGAAACTTTTTCCGTATCGGTCCTAGACGATTTTCGACGTGATATCACTGTAATATAGACGGTTTCTAACAATATATATCATAACACCAAACTCGCTACAATTATTATTTATCGAGTTATTAGCAAATAATGGACGGATGTGCTACTCCGTCGACAAAACTCTGGAAATTTTTCTAAGTCCCACCGCTAAGAGGAAACTTTTTCCGTATCGGTCCTAGACGATTTTCGACGTGATATCACTGTAATATAGACGGTTTCTAACAATATATATCATAACACCAAACTCGCTACAATTATTATTTATCGAGTTATTAGCAAATAATGGACGGATGTGCTACTCCGTCGACAAAACTCTGGAAATTTTTCTAAGTCCCACCGCCAAGAGGAAACTTTTTCCGTATCGGTCCTAGACGATTTTCGACGTGATATCACTGTAATATAGACG
>NW_027489775.1:5000-7500 GCF_050948215.1 Halictus rubicundus | reverse complement strand
TAACAGGGTAGATAGCAGCTGCTGGCTTAGACTCCTTTACGGCAGTCTTTTTGGCCACTTGTCTTGTTGACTTATTCGCTTTGATAATGTCTGAATAGAGCAGCGGTTTGGAGGGTTGAACCTCTTGGCCGCGGCTTCTTTCAGACATGAGACTATCTAGCTTGGCCGATATCTCATTTAGTTTTTTCTCGACAGGTTGCTCTTCCTGTCGTTCTTGCTTTGCATTCAGTTTCACTTTGAGATCTTTGATCTCATTGATTAGTTCCATGCGGAACCTGCATCCTTCCATCGACTCTTCCTCCTGCTCCTTGATCATGGTGTCAAGGAGCTCTTCACCTTCCTTTAATATGGATTGCTCAAGTCCTAGGGATCTGAGAAACCTTCTTAGTTTCTTTGAGGTGCTCAACACCTCAGTTAGCACTAGGCCCTCTGGTCTCGGAGGCAGCTCGACTTCGTCGTCGCTGTTCAAGTAATCATCTTCGAGTTCTTTGGGATATTTTGCTTTGTGCGGTTCGTCACACGAGTCGCTGGGAGTTGCCAAGTCCTTAATTCTCTTCCTTCCCTTCATCTTCGTAAGAACTGTCTTCAGGTCGATCTCATCGGAGCTTAGTTCCGACTGAGAATCGCCTGAGTCTATAACGACCTCCCAGGCACTAGCATTATCCCTGTGTGCCTGGGTCGTTTCTTTCTTCGCCTCCGTCTTCCTTTCTCCTGTCTTTCCATTTTTGTCTCCCTTCTTCTTCGTTTTGTATTTGTTTTTATAAGATTTATACATGTTTGTTCCCACGAGTTGGGACGAAAGACGGTCGCTCCCCGGGTTACGCCCTTTCCGGGGAGAAGGCTTTTTTACGCTCAGGTTTCGCCTGGTATCCTGAGGTTTGCGCTAATGGTCGATGGACCCACCGACCGCCCGTGTGAAGCACGGGACCTCTTTCGCCGCGTTCTCAGCTTAGAGGTTAAGGGTTTGTTCAAGGGGTTCGCCTCCCCGTTAGGCCGACCGGCTAAGGTAAGCCCCCCGTTTCTCCCGTTCTGCAACATACCACCGGATGTATCCGGTGGGTCGTCGCGGCAGAGGGGAGTCTTCCGGGTGAGAGCCGCGGTTATCGCGAACGATAACACACGCATGGGCTCCCTGAGAGCCGCGGTCATCGCAAAAGCGATGACTCCGCCAGAACTCTCTTAATGAGAGAGCCGCGGTTGTCGCAGAGCGACAACTCACGCAGAGCTCTCTGAGAGCCGCGGTCCCCGCCATGCGACAACTCCGCAAGAGCTCTCTTCCCAGAGCTGCGGTTGTCGCATGGCGAGAACTCTCGCAGGAACTCTCTTACCAGAGCCCCGTTAGTCACCCGAAGGTGTCCAGGTCCTACCACGTGAAGGAGGGGTTGGTGCGTCAGGGTTATACCATGATATAAGTCCCTGACGCTTATAAGACCCAGTAGATAGGGACAGAGGGAATCTCGTTAATCCATTCATGCGCGTCACTAATTAGATGACGAGGCATTTGGCTACCTTAAGAGAGTCATAGTTACTCCCGCCGTTTACCCGCGCTTTTTTGAATTTCTTCACGTTGACATTCAGAGCACTGGGCAGAAATCACATTGCGTCAACACCCGTGGGGGCCATCGCAATGCTTTGTTTTAATTAGACAGTCGGATTCCCCTAGTCCGTGCCAGTTCTGAGCTGAGCGTTGAATGGCGGCCGAAGAGGACGACCGTTCAAGACGGAAGCCTCGCAGCAAGGAAGATCCGCGGGAGGCCAAGGCACGGGACCGAGCTCGGATTCGCAATAATGTGTTCACCTCGCCCAGGCCCGGCACGTCAGCCAGACCCGCTTCCCGACCAAGCCCGACACGCCCCGCTCCTCAGAGCCAATCCTTATTCCGAAGTTACGGATCCAATTTGCCGACTTCCCTTACCTACATTAATCTATCGACTAGAGGCTCTTTACCTTGGAGACCTGCTGCGGATATGGGTACGAACCGGCGCGACACCTCCACGTGGCCCTCTCCTGGATTTTCAAGGTCCGAGGGGAAGATCCGGACACCGCCGCAACTGCGGTGCTCTTCGCGTTCCAAACCCTATCTCCCTGCTAGAGGTTTCCAGGGAACTCGAACGCTTATACAGAAAAGAAAACTCTCCCCGGATCTCCCGACGGCGTCTCCAGGTCATTTTGGGTTACCCCGACGAACACTCTTACGAGGGCCCGAATGGTATGCGGTTCCGCTGCCGGGTTCCGGAATAGAAACCGGATTCCCTTTCGCCCGATGGGTGTGTGTTTTGTGTTTGTACATTTGCTCTTAGGACACCTCATCTACATAGGATTTCTCTTAGGGCTTAGGATCGACTGACTCGTGTGCAACGGCTGTTCACACGAAACCCTTCTCCACGTCAGTCCTCCAGGGCCTCGCTGGAGTATTTGCTACTACCACCAAGATCTGCACCGACGGCGGCTCCAGGCAGGCTCACGCCCAGACCCTTCTGCGCACACCGCCGCGACCCTC
>NW_027489775.1:0-2500 GCF_050948215.1 Halictus rubicundus | reverse complement strand
GAGAGACACATCCACGCACAGACGTATTTTATTTTATATATCATCTCCCTGGGGCTTACGTTGCACGCCACAGTTGCGCACACAGATTTTACACGGGTGTCCGGTATCTCTTTCTTTATTTGTGTCCATTCACTGTAGTCTCTTGAGACTCTTATACCTTTCGTATACGCATCATTTCAGACGACGTCGGGAGCGCGTAAAATGTTCGAGAGTGAAACGCTTCTTCCGCAATGCGAATCGTTCCAGAGAGAGAGGAGAGAGAGATTTCGATCGTCGGAGCGGTGTTCACGGGCGGTCGTATTGAAAATACGACTCACGACGCCGCAAAACACTCACGCAAGTCCGAATGTGATACCCATTCCTATTTCCTTCTTCTCACGAAGACCGTTAGACGCAATGTAAAATTTGCAATTTTCACAGAACCGCGTCAAACGCCGACGAAACGTCCATCGTTCGCTCGTACGTAGCATCTTTGCAACCCGACTCAGAAACGCTCTTTGCGCCCTCCACAAAATTCGACATGGAGAGGTAAGCGACGGCGGGGACTTACAAGAGCAACGCAAGCAGTATTTGGTTACGTAAACGACCCTCAGCCAGGCGTGGTCCAGGAATTGTATCCGTGGACCGCAATGTGCGTTCGAAATGTCGATGTTCATGTGTCCTGCAGTTCACACGTTGACGCGCAATTAGCTGCGTTCTTCATCGACCCACGAGCCAAGTGATCCACCGTTCAGGGTAATCGTATAATTTGATTTATAATCAATATATAATTATGTCTCTTGTTCTGCGGTTCATAAGAACGCCGATACCTGAAAGCTCCAACCAGCGCGCGAAGGAGATTCAGGCGTCGTTTTTAAGGACGACACACGATCGTCCGTAGAAACGGAAACCGTCGCGAGTACGCGATTGCAATGCGCACACGTATCCGACGGCCGGGCGGAAAATACATTGAAAAACCTTTAAAGTGGAAAACACAGGAGGAGAATTCAGAAAACGACGGGGATCATAGACAACCCGATACTGGATCCCGACACTTCTCCTCCTCCTCTCTCTTATTGGAGAATGAACTCGATAACTAACGGACTTCACAGCCGGCTCTGGCCGTGCGCGATCGTTCGTCCCAAGCTCTTGTGCACTGTATTATCGCCACACAGAGAGTAGAGTGTCAGAATCGCACACAGCTTTACGCGAGCTACGCAGCCGGTCCTCTCGAAACACATTTCCAATTGTGCACGGAGAACGATTATTCGATACTAGCGGACTTCACAGCCGGCTCTGGCCGTGCGCGATCGTTCGTCCCAAGCTCTTGTGCACTGTATTATCGCCACACAGAGAGTAGAGTGTCAGAATCGCACACAGCTTTACGCGAGCTACGCAGCCGGTCCTCTCGAAACACATTTCCAATTGTGCACGGAGAAAGATTATTCGATACTAGCGGACTTCACAGCCGGCTCTGGCCGTGCGCGATCGTTCGTCCCAAGCTCTTGTGCACTGTATTATCGCCACACAGAGAGTAGAGTGTCAGAATCGCACACAGCTTTACGCGAGCTACGCAGCCGGTCCTCTCGAATATACGTGTTCGTCAACGAACACGCATGCGGCGACGTTTTGTGCTCTATGTCATACGCGAACTCGATAAATAGAGCGGGACTCACAGCCGGCTCTGGCAGCGGTCATTCGTCCCACGCTCGTGTGTGCGCTATCGCCACACAGAGTAGGGTGTCAGACTCACGCAGCTTTAAAAGCGAGCTTCACAGCCGGTCCTTCTCTCATCCTATTCCTCGACGTTCGTGACAGAACACAACGCGTTCACCGCAAGTTTTCCACAGGTACCCTGTTGTTGTCCTCTCTTTCTCTAGAGGAGAGACAACACCACCGTTTCCAATGGACGTATCTCGGACACCACAGGCGAAGACCGAGGAAGCGCGATATGTGGATTCGAATCGACGCTTACATCCCTGTTCTTGCGACCGTAATTGTCCATATAATTGTCGGAGAGCCTACACACAGGCAGACCAATGGCGTATATTATAGTATACACGTCTCTTTGACACGAGGTATTTTTATCAAAGAGAACACGATCCATCAGGTGGCGGGTGAAAAACATCGATTCGTAACGACGGGTATTTCTATATTCGTGGTTAAGCTATAACATTCAGCGTCCGACGGGAAACCGCACCCTATTGATCGTTCGAGTTTGCAATGTGAACGTCGGTGACGATTCCCGAAGACCCGAAGTACAGCTCTTCGCACTCACTCCCCAATACAAGTAAACGATGCGATGCTCCACCTTCACGCAAGCACCCTCTGTTTCATTCTCATTGAGATCTTTCGTCCCATTGTCGAAAGAGTGCATATATTATATATTGCCGTGTTTGTGCACAAATGGTCTGGCGGGCTCTCTGCGCCTTAATTTTGGACGGGAGAATCGTACGCTTTGAGTAACTATGTACTCCATGCGTAACTATGACCTCCACACGTAAGCCGTTGCATGGGGAGT
>NW_027489774.1:0-25943 GCF_050948215.1 Halictus rubicundus | reverse complement strand
GATAGGATAGGATAGATGATAGGATAGGATAAAGGATAGGAGAGGATAGAGGATAGGATAGGATAGAGGATAGGATAGGATAGAGGATAGGATAGAGGATAGGATAGGATAGAGGATCTGATAGAGGATAGGATAGGATGGAGGATAGGATAGGATAGAGGATAGGATAGGATAGAGGATAGTATAGGATAGAGGATAGGATAGGATAGAGTATAGGATAGGATAGAGGATAGGATAGGAAAGAGGGTAGGATAGATGATAGGATAGGATAGAGGATAGGATAGGATAGAGGATAGGATAGGATAGGATAGAGGATAGGATAGGATAGAGGATAGGATAGGATAGAGGATAGGATAGAGGATAGGATAGGATAGAGGATAGGATAGGATAGAGGATAGGATAGGATAGAGGATAGGATAGAGGATAGGATAGGATAGAGGGTAGGATAGGATAGAGGATAGGATAGGATAGAGGATAGGATAGGATAGGATAAAGGATAGGATAGGATAGAGGATAGGATAGGATAGGATAGGATAGGATAGAGGATAGGATAGGATAGAGGATAGGATAGGATAGGATAGAGGATAGGATAGGATAGGATAGAGGATAGGATAGGATAGAGGTTAGGGTTGGATAGAGGATAGGATAGGTTAGAGGATAGGATAGGATAGAGGATCTGATAGAGGATAGGATAGGATGGAGGATAGGATAGGATAGAGGATAGGATAGGATAGAGGATAGTATAGGATAGAGGATAGGATAGGATAGAGGATAGGATAGAATAGAGGGTAGGATAGGATAGAGGATAGGATAGGATAGAGGATAGGATAGGATAGAGGATAGGATAGGATAGAGGATCTGATAGAGGATAGGATAGGATGGAGGATAGGATAGGTTAGAGGATAGGATAGGTAATTGGATGGGATAGAGGATAGGATAGGATAGAGGATAGGAGAGGATCGGATAGAGGATAGGATAGGATAGAGGATATAATAGGATTGAGGAAAGGATAGGATAGAGGATAGGATAGGATAGAGGATAGGATAGGATAGAGGATCTGATAGAGGATAGGATAGGATGGAGGATAGGATAGGATAGAGGATAGGAAAGGTAATTGGATAGGATAGAGGATAGGATAAGGTAGAGGATAGTATAGGATAGAGGATAGTATAGGATAGAGGATAGGATAGGATAGAGGATAGGATAGGATAGAGGATAGTATAGGATAGAGGATAGGATAGGATAGAGGATAGGATAGAATAGAGGGTAGGATAGGATAGAGGATAGGATAGGATAGAGGATAGGATAGGATAGAGGATAGGATAGGATAGAGGATAGGATAGGATAGAGGATAGAATAGGATAGAGGATAGGATAGGATAGAGGATCTGATAGAGGATAGGATAGGATGGAGGATAGGATAGGATAGAGGATAGGATAGGTAATTGGATAGGATAGAGGATAGGATAAGGTAGAGGATAGTATAGGATAGAGGATAGTATAGGATAGAGGATAGGATAGGATAGAGGATAAGATAGGATAGAGCGTAGGATAGGATAGAGGATAGGATAGGATAGAGGATAGGATAGGATAGGATAAAGGATAGGATAGGATAGAGGATAGGATAGGATAGGATAGGATAGGATAGAGGATAGGATAGGATAGAGGATAGGATAGGATAGAGGATAGGATAGAGGATAGGATAGAGGATCGGATAGGATAGGATAGAGGATAGGATAGAGGATAGGATAGAGGATCGGATAAGGTAGAGGATAGTATAGGATAGAGGATAGGATAGGATAGATGATAGGATAGGATAAAGGATAGGATAGGATAGAGGATCTGATAGAGGATAGGATAGGATGGAGGATAGGATAGGATAGAGGATAGTATAGGAAAGAGGATAGGATAGGATAGAGGATAGGATAGGATAGAGGGTAGGATAGGATAGACGATAGGATAAGATAGAGGATAGGATAGGATAGAGGATAGGACAGGATAGGATAGAGGATAGGATAGAGGATCGGATAGAGGATAGGATAGGATAGAGGATAGGATAGGATAGAGGATAGGATAGGATAGAGGATAGGATATAATAGAGGATAGGATATGGTAGAGGATAGGATAGGATAGAGGATCGGATAGATGATAGGATAGGATAGAGGATAGGATAGGATAGAGGATAGGATAGGATAGGATAGAGGATAGGATAGGATAGAGGATAGGATAGGATAGAGGATAGGATAGGATAGAGGATAGGATAGAGGATAGGATAGGATAGAGGATAGGATAGGATAGAGGATAGGATAGGATAGAGGATAGGATAGGATAGAGGATAGGATAGAGGATAGGATAGGATAGAGGGTAGGATAGGATAGAGGATAGGATAGGATAGAGGATAGGATAGGATAGGATAAAGGATAGGATAGGATAAAGGATAGGATAGGATAGAGGATAGGATAGGATAGGATAGGATAGGATAGGATAGAGGATAGGATAGGATAGAGGATAGGATAGGATAGAGGATAGGATAGAGGATAGGATAGAGGATAGGATAGAGGATAGGATAGAGGATCGGATAGGATAGGATAGAGGATAGGATAGAGGATAGGATAGAGGATCGGATAGATGATAGGATAGGACAGAGGAAAGGATAGGATAGAGGATAGGATAGGAAAGAGGATAGGATAAGGTAGAGGATAGTATAGGATAGAGGATAGGATAGGATAGATGATAGGATAGGAGAGGATAGAGGATAGGATAGGATAGAGGATAGGATAGGATAGAGGATAGGATAGAGGATAGGATAGGATAGAGGATCTGATAGAGGATAGGATAGGATGGAGGATAGGATAGGATAGAGGATAGGATAGGATAGAGGATAGTATAGGATAGAGGATAGGATAGGATAGAGGATAGGATAGGATAGAGGATAGGATAGGAAAGAGGGTAGGATAGATGATAGGATAGGATAGAGGATAGGATAGGATAGAGGATAGGATAGGATAGGATAGAGGATAGGATAGGATAGAGGATAGGATAGGATAGAGGATAGGATAGAGGATAGGATAGGATAGAGGATAGGATAGGATAGAGGATAGGATAGGATAGAGGGTAGGATAGGATAGAGGATAGGATAGGATAGAGGATAGGATAGGATAGGATAAAGGATAGGATAGGATAGAGGATAGGATAGGATAGGATAGGATAGGATAGAGGATAGGATAGGATAGAGGATAGGATAGGATAGGATAGAGGATAGGATAGGATAGAGGATAGGATGGGATAGAGGATAGGATAGGATAGAGGATAGAATAGGATAGAGGATAGGATAAGATAGAGGATAGGATAGGATAGAGGATAGGATAGGATAGAGGATAGGATAGGATAGAGGATAGGATAGAGGATAGGATAGGATAGAGGATCTGATAGAGGATAGGATAGGATGGAGGATAGGATAGGATAGAGGATAGGATAGGATAGAGGATAGTATAGGATAGAGGATAGGATAGGATAGAGGATAGGATAGGATAGAGGATAGGATAGGAAAGAGGGTAGGATAGGATAGAGGATAGGATAGGAAAGAGGGTAGTATAGGATAGAGGATAGGATAGGATAGAGGATCTGATAGAGGATAGGATAGGATGGAGGATAGAATAGGATAGAGGATAGGATAGGATAGGTGATAGGATAGGATAGAGGATAGGACAGGATAGAGGGTAGGATAGGGTAGAGGATAGGATAGGATAGAGGATAGGACAGGATAGCGGATAGGATAGGATAGAGGATAGGATAGGATAGAGGATCGGATAGAGGATAGGATAGGATAGAGGATAGAATAGGGTAGAGGATAGGATAGGATAGAGGATCTGATAGAGGATAGGATATGATGGAGGATAGGATAGGATAGAGGATAGTATAGGAAAGAGGATAGGATAAGATAGAGGATAGGATAGGATAGAGGATAGGACAGGATAGGATAGAGGATAGGATAGGATAGAGGATAGGATAGGATAGAGGATAGGATAGGATAGAGGATAGGATAGGATAGAGGATAGGATATAATAGAGGATAGGATATGGTAGAGGATAGGATAGGATAGAGGATCGGATAGATGATAGGATAGGATAGAGGATAGGATAGGATAGAGGATAGGATAGGATAGGATAGAGGATAGGATAGGATAGAGGATAGGATAGGATAGAGGATAGGATAGAGGATAGGATAGGATAAAGGATAGGATAGGATAGAGGATAGGATAGGATAGAGGATAGGATGGGATAGAGGATAGGGTAGGATAGAGGATAGAATAGGATAGAGGATAGGATAAGATAGAGGATAGGATAGGATAGAGGATAGGAGAGGATCGGATACAGGATAGGATAGGATAGAGGATATAATAGGATTGAGGAAAGGATAGGATAGAGGATAGGATAGGATAGAGGATAGGATAGGATAGGATAGAGGATCTGATAGAGGATAGGATAGGATGGAGGATAGGATAGGATAGAGGATAGGATAGGTAATTGGATAGGATAGAGGATAGGATAGGATAGAGGATAGGAGAGGATCGGATAGAGGATAGGATAGGATAGAGGATATAATAGGATTGAGGAAAGGATAGGATAGAGGATAGGATAGGATAGAGGATAGGATAGGATAGAGGATAGGATAGGATAGGTGATAGGATAGGATAGAGGATAGGACAGGATAGAGGGTAGGATAGGGTAGAGGATAGGATAGGATAGAGGATAGGACAGGATAGCGGATAGGATAGGATAGAGGATAGGATAGGATAGAGGATCGGATAGAGGATAGGATAGGATAGAGGATAGAATAGGGTAGAGGATAGGATAGGATAGAGGATCTGATAGAGGATAGGATATGATGGAGGATAGGATAGGATAGAGGATAGAATAGGGTAGAGGATAGGATAGGATAGAGGATCTGATAGAGGATAGGATATGATGGAGGATAGGATAGGATACAGGATAGTATAGGAAAGAGGATAGGATAGGATAGAGGATAGGATAGGATAGAGGGTAGGATAGGATAGAGGATAGGATAAGATAGAGGATAGGATAGGATAGAGGATAGGACAGGATAGGATAGAGGATAGGATAGGATAGAGGATAGGATAGGATAGAGGATAGGATAGGATAGAGGATAGGATAGGATAGAGGATAGGATATAATAGAGGATAGGATATGGTAGAGGATAGGATAGGATAGAGGATCGGATAGATGATAGGATAGGATAGAGGATAGGATAGGATAGAGGATAGGATAGGATAGGATAGAGGATAGGATAGGATAGAGGATAGGATAGAGGGTAGGATAGGATAAAGGATAGGATAGGATAGAGGATAGGATAGGATAGAGGATAGGATGGGATAGAGGATAGGGTAGGATAGAGGATAGAATAGGATAGAGGATAGGATAAGATAGAGGATAGGATAGGATAGAGGATAGGAGAGGATCGGATACAGGATAGGATAGGATAGAGGATATAATAGGATTGAGGAAAGGATAGGATAGAGGATAGGATAGGATAGAGGATAGGATAGGATAGGATAGAGGATAGGATAGGATAGGATAGAGGATAGGATAGGATAGAGGTTAGGGTTGGATAGAGGATAGGATAGGTTAGAGGATAGGATAGGATAGAGGATCTGATAGAGGATAGGATAGGATGGAGGATAGGATAGGATAGAGGATAGGATAGGATAGAGGATAGTATAGGATAGAGGATAGGATAGGATAGAGGATAGGATAGAATAGAGGGTAGGATATGATAGAGGATAGGATAGGATAGAGGATAGGATAGGATAGAGGATAGGATAGGATAGAGGATCTGATAGAGGATAGGATAGGATGGAGGATAGGATAGGATAGAGGATAGGATAGGTAATTGGATAGGATAGAGGATAGGATAGGATAGAGGATAGGAGAGGATCGGATAGAGGATAGGATAGGATAGAGGATATAATAGGATTGAGAAAAGGATAGGATAGAGGATAGGATAGGATAGAGGATAGGATAGGATAGAGGATCTGATAGAGGATAGGATAGGATGGAGGATAGGATAGGATAGAGGATAGGAAAGGTAATTGGATAGGATAGAGGATAGGATAAGGTAGAGGATAGTATAGGATAGAGGATAGTATAGGATAGAGGATAGGATAGGATAGAGGATAGGGTAGGATAGAGGATAGTATAGGATAGAGGATAGGATAGGATAGAGGATAGGATAGAATAGAGGGTAGGATAGGATAGAGGATAGGATAGGATAGAGGATAGGATAGGATAGAGGATAGGATAGGATAGAGGATAGGATAGGATAGAGGATAGAATAGGATAGAGGATAGGATAGGATAGAGGATCTGATAGAGGATAGGATAGGATGGAGGATAGGATAGGATAGAGGATAGGATAGGTAATTGGATAGGATAGAGGATAGGATAAGGTAGAGGATAGTATAGGATAGAGGGTAGTATAGGATAGAGGATAGGATAGGATAGAGGATAAGATAGGATAGAGGGTAGGATAGGATAGAGGATAGGATAGGATAGAGGATAGGATAGGATTGGATAAAGGATAGGATAGGATAGAGGATAGGATAGGATAGGATAGGATAGGATAGAGGATAGGATAGGATAGAGGATAGGATAGGATAGAGGATAGGATAGAGGATAGGATAGAGGATCGGATAGGATAGGATAGAGGATAGGATAGAGGATAGGATAGAGGATCGGATAGATGATAGGATAGGATAGAGGAAAGGATAGGATAGAGGATAGGATAGGATAGAGGATAGGATAAGGTAGAGGATAGTATAGGATAGAGGATAGGATAGGATAGATGATAGGATAGGATAAAGGATAGGATAGGATAGAGGATCTGATAGAGGATAGGATAGGATGGAGGATAGGATAGGATAGAGGATAGTATAGGAAAGAGGATAGGATAGGATAGAGGATAGGATAGGATAGAGGGTAGGATAGGATAGACGATAGGATAAGATAGAGGATAGGATAGGATAGAGGATAGGACAGGATAGGATAGAGGATAGGATAGAGGATCGGATAGAGGATAGGATAGGATAGAGGATAGGATAGGATAGAGGATAGGATAGGATAGAGGATAGGATAGGATAGAGGATAGGATATAATAGAGGATAGGATATGGTAGAGGATAGGATAGGATAGAGGATCGGATAGATGATAGGATAGGATAGAGGATAGGATAGGATAGAGGATAGGATAGGATAGGATAGAGGATAGGATAGGATAGAGGATAGGATAGGATAGAGGATAGGATAGAGGATAGGATAGGATAGAGGATAGGATAGGATAGAGGATAGGATAGGATAGAGGATAGGATAGGATAGAGGATAGGATAGAGGATAGGATAGGATAGAGGGTAGGATAGGATAGAGGATAGGATAGGATAGAGGATAGGATAGGATAGGATAAAGGATAGGATAGGATAGATTATAGGATAGGATAGGATAGGATAGGATAGGATAGAGGATAGGATAGGATAGAGGATAGGATAGGATAGAGGATAGGATAGAGGATAGGATAGAGGATAGGATAGAGGATAGGATAGAGGATCGGATAGGATAGGATAGAGGATAGGATAGAGGATAGGATAGAGGATCGGATAGATGATAGGATAGGATAGAGGAAAGGATAGGATAGAGGATCGGATAGGATAGAGGATAGGATAAGGTAGAGGATAGTATAGGATAGAGGATAGGATAGGATAGATGATAGGATAGGATAGGATAAAGGATAGGATAGGATAGGATAGAGGATAGGATAGGATAGAGGATAGGATAGGATAGAGGATAGGATAGAGGATAGGATAGGATAGAGGATCTGATAGAGGATAGGATAGGATGGAGGATAGGATAGGATAGAGGATAGGATAGGATAGAGGATAGTATAGGATAGAGGATAGGATAGGATAGAGGATAGGATAGGATAGAGGATAGGATAGGAAAGAGGGTAGGATAGATGATAGGATAGGATAGAGGATAGGATAGGATAGAGGATAGGATAGGATAGGATAGAGGATAGGATAGGATAGAGGATAGGATAGGATAGAGGATAGGATAGAGGATAGGATAGGATAGAGGATAGGATAGGATAGAGGATAGGATAGGATAGAGGATAGGATAGAGGATAGGATAGGATAGAGGGTAGGATAGGATAGAGGATAGGATAGGATAGAGGATAGGATAGGATAGGATAAAGGATAGGATAGGATAGAGGATAGGATAGGATAGGATAGGATAGGATAGAGGATAGGATAGGATAGAGGATAGGATAGGATAGAGGATAGGATAGAGGATAGGATAGAGGATAGGATAGAGGATAGGATAGAGGATCGGATAGGATAGGATAGAGGATAGGATAGAGGATAGGATAGAGGATCGGATAGATGATAGGATAGGATAGAGGAAAGGATAGGATAGAGGATAGGATAGGATAGAGGATAGGATAAGGTAGAGGATAGTATAGGATAGAGGATAGGATAGGATAGATGATAGGATAGGATAAAGGATAGGATAGGATAGAGGATAGGATAGGATAGAGGACAGGATAGGATAGAGGATAGAATAGGATAGAGGATAGGATAGGATAGGGGATCTGATAGAGGATAGGATAGGATGGAGGATAGGATAGGATAGAGGATAGGATAGGATAGAGGATAGTATAGGATAGAGGATAGGATAGGATAGAGGATAGGATTGGATAGAGGATAGGATAGGAAAGAGGGTAGGATAGGATAGAGGATAGGATAGGAAAGAGGGTAGGATAGGATAGAGGATAGGATAGGATAGAGGATCTGATAGAGGATAGGATGGGATGGAGGATAGAATAGGATAGAGGATAGGATAGGATAGAGGATAGTATAGGAAAGAGGATAGGATAGGATAGAGGATAGGATAGGATAGAGGGTAGGATAGGATAGAGGATAGGATAAGATAGAGGATAGGATAGGATAGAGGATAGGACATTATAGGATAGAGGATAGGATAGGATAGAGGATCGGATAGAGGATAGGATAGGATAGAGGATAGGATAGGATAGAGGATAGGATAGGATAGAGGATAGGATATAATAGAGGATAGGATATGGTAGAGGATAGGATAGGATAGAGGATCGTATAGATGATAGGATAGGATAGAGGATAGGATAGGATAGAGGATAGGATAGGATAGGATAGAGGATAGGATAGGATAGAGGATAGGATAGGATAGATGATAGGATAGGATAAAGGATAGGATAGGATAGAGGATAGGATAGGATGGAGGATAGGATAGGATAGAGGATAGGATAGGATAGAGGATAGGATAGGATAGAGGATAGGATAGGATAGAGGATAGAATAGGATAGAGGATAGGATAGGATAGAGGATCTGATAGAGGATAGGATAGGATGGAGGATAGGATAGGATAGAGGACAGGATAGGTAATTGGATAGGATAGAGGATAGGATAAGGTAGAGAATAGTATAGGAGAGAGGATAGGATAGGATAGAGAATAGGATTGGATAGGATAAAGGATAGGATAGGATAGAGGATAGGATAGGATAGGATAGGATAGGATAGAGGATAGGATAGGATAGAGGATAGGATAGGATAGAGGATAGGATAGAGGATAGGATAGAGGATCGGATAGGATAGGATAGAGGATAGGATAGAGGATAGGATAGAGGATCGGATAGATGATAGGATAGGATAGAGGAAAGGATAGGATAGAGGATAGGATAGGATAGAGCATAGGATAGGATAGGCTAGGATAGAGGATAGAATAGGATAGAGGTTAGGGTTGGATAGAGGATAGGATAGGATAGAGGATAGGATAGGATAGAGGGTAGGATAGGATAGAGGATAGGATAGGATAGAGGATAGGATAGGATAGAGGATAGGATAGGATAGAGGACAGGATGGGATAGAGGATAGGATAGGATAGAGGATAGAATAGGATACAGGATAGGATAGGATAGAGGATAGGATAGGATAGAGGATAGGATAGGATAGAGGATAGGATAGGATAGAGAATAGAATAGGATAGAGGATAGGATAGGATAGAGGATCTGATAGGATAAAGGATAGGATAGGATAGAGGATAGGATAGGATAGGATAGGATAGGATAGAGGATAGGATAGGATAGAGGATAGGATAGGATAGAGGATAGGATAGGATAGAGGTTAGGGTTGGATAGAGGATAGGATAGGTTAGAGGATAGGATAGGATAGAGGAACTGATAGAGGATAGGATAGGATGGAGGATAGGATAGGATAGAGGATAGGATAGGATAGAGGATAGTATAGGATAGAGGATAGGATAGGATAGAGGATCTGATAGAGGATAGGATAGGATGGAGGATAGGATAGGATAGAGGATAGGATAGGATAGAGGATAGGATAGGATAGAGGATAGGATAGGATAGAGGATAGGATAGGAGAGAGGATAGAATAGGATAGAGGATAGGATAGGATAGAGGATCTGATAGAGGATAGGATAGGATGGAGGATAGGATAGGATAGAGGATAGGATAGGTAATTGGATAGGATAGAGGATAGGATAAGGTAGAGGATAGTATAGGATAGAGGATGGTATAGGATAGAGGAGAGGATAGGATAGAGGATAGGATAGGATAGAGGGTAGGATAGGATAGAGGATAGGATAGGATAGAGGATAGGATAGGATAGAGGGTAGGATAGGATAGAGGATAGGATGGGATAGAGGATAGAATAGGATAGAGGATAGGATAGGATAGAGGATCTGATAGAGGATAGGATAGGGTGGAGGATAGGATAGGATAGAGGACAGGATAGGTAATTGGATAGGATAGAGGATAGGATAAGGTAGAGAATAGTATAGGATAGAGGATAGGATAGGATAGAGGATAGGATAGGATAGGATAAAGGATAGGATAGGATAGAGGATAGGATAGGATAGGATAGGATAGGATAGAGGATAGGATAGGATAGAGGATAGGATAGGATAGAGGATAGGATAGAGGATAGGATAGAGGATCGGATAGGATAGGATAGAGGATAGGATAGAGGATAGGATAGAGGATCGGATAGATGATAGGATAGGATAGAGGAAAGGATAGGATAGAGGATAGGATAGGATAGAGGATAGGATAAGGTAGAGGATAGTATAGGATAGAGGATAGGATAGGATAGATGATAGGATAGGATAAAGGATAGGATAGGATAGAGGATAGGATAGGATAGAGGATAGGATAGGATAGAGGATAGGATAGAGGATAGGATAGAGGATAGAGGATAGGATAGAGGATAGGATCGGATAGAGGATAGGATAGGATAGAGGATAGGATCGGATAGAGGATAGGATAGGATAGAGGATAGTATATGATAGAGGATAGGATAGGATAGGATAGAGAGGATAGGATAGGATAGAGGATAGGATAGGATAGAGGATAGGATAGGATAGAGGATAGGATAGGATAGAGGGATAGGATAGGATAGAGGATAGGATAGGATAGAGGATAGGATAGGATAGAGGATAGGATAGGATAGAGGATAGGATAGGATATAGGATAGAGGATAGGATAGGATAGAGGATAGGATAGGATAGAGGATAGGATAGGATAGAGGATAGGATAGAGGATAGGATAGAGGATAGGATAGGATAGGATAGAGGATAGGATAGGATAGAGGACAGGATGGGATAGAGGATAGGATAGAGGATAGAATAGGATACAGGATAGGATAGGATAGAGGATAGGATAGGATAGAGGATAAGATAGGATAGGGCATAGGATAGGATAGGCTAGGATAGAGGATAGAATAGGATAGAGGTTAGGGTTGGATAGAGGATAGGATAGGATAGAGGATAGGATAGGATAGAGGGTAGGATAGGATAGAGGATAGGATAGGATAGAGGATAGGATAGGATAGAGGATAGGATAGGATAGAGGACAGGATGGGATAGAGGATAGGATAGGATAGAGGATAGAATAGGATACAGGATAGGATAGGATAGAGGATAGGATAGGATAGAGAATAGGATAGGATAGAGGATAGGATAGGATAGAGAATAGAATAGGATAGAGGATAGGATAGGATAGAGGATCTGATAGGATAAAGGATAGGATAGGATAGAGGATAGGATAGGATAGGATAGGATAGGATAGAGGATAGGATAGGATAGAGGATAGAATAGGATACAGGATAGGATAGGATAGAGGATAGGATAAGATAGAGGATAGAATAGGATAGAGGATAGGATAGGATAGAGGAACTGATAGAGGATAGGATAGGATGGAGGATAGGATAGGATAGAGGATAGGATAGGATAGAGGATAGTATAGGATAGAGGATAGGATAGGATAGAGGATCTGATAGAGGATAGGATAGGATGGAGGATAGGATAGGATAGAGGATAGAATAGGATAGAGGATAGGATAGGATAGAGGATAGGATAGGATAGAGGATAGGATAGGATAGAGGATAGAATAGGATAGAGGATAGGATAGGATAGAGGATCTGATAGAGGATAGGATAGGATGGAGGATAGGATAGGATAGAGGATAGGATAGGTAATTGGATAGGATAGAGGATAGGATAAGGTAGAGGATAGTATAGGATAGAGGATGGTATAGGATAGAGGATAGGATAGGATAGAGGATAGGATAGGATAGAGGGTAGGATAGGATAGAGGATAGGATAGGATAGAGGATAGGATAGGATAGAGGATAGGATAGGATAGAGGATAGGATAGGATAGAGGATAGAATAGGATAGAGGATAGGATAGGATAGAGGATCTGATAGAGGATAGGATAGGATGGAGGATAGGATAGGATAGAGGACAGGATAGGTAATTGGATAGGATAGAGGATAGGATAAGGTAGAGAATAGTATAGGATAGAGGATAGGATAGGATAGAGGATAGGATAGGATAGGATAAAGGATAGGATAGGATAGAGGATAGGATAGGATAGGATAGGATAGGATAGAGGATAGGATAGGATAGAGGATAGGATAGGATAGAGGATAGGATAGAGGATAGGATAGAGGATCGGATAGGATAGGATAGAGGATAGGATAGAGGATAGGATAGAGGATCGGATAGATGATAGGATAGGATAGAGGAAAGGATAGGATAGAGGATAGGATAGGATAGAGGATAGGATAAGGTAGAGGATAGTATAGGATAGAGGATAGGATAGGATAGATGATAGGATAGGTTAAAGGATAGGATAGGATAGAGGATAGGATAGGATAGAGGATAGGATAGGATAGAGGATAGGATAGAGGATAGGATAGAGGATAGAGGATAGGATAGAGGATAGGATCGGATAGAGGATAGGATAGGATAGAGGATAGGATCGGATAGAGGATAGGATAGGATAGAGGATAGTATAGGATAGAGGATAGGATAGGATAGAGGATAGGATAGGATAGAGGATAGGATGGGATAGAGGATAGGATAGGATAGAGGATAGGATAGGATAGAGGATAGGATAGGATAGAGGATAGGATAGGATAGAGGATAGGATAGGATAGAGGATAGGATAGAGGATAGGATAGAGGATAGGATAGAGGATAGGATAGGATAGGATAGAGGATAGGATAGGATAGGATAGAGGATAGATAGGATAGAGGACAGGATGGGATAGAGGATAGGATAGAGGATAGAATAGGATACAGGATAGGATAGGATAGAGGATAGGATAGGATAGAGGATAGGATAGGATAGAGCATAGGATAGGATAGGCTAGGATAGAGGATAGAATAGGATAGAGGTTAGGGTTGGATAGAGGATAGTATGGGATAGAGGATAGGATAGGATAGAGGATCTGATAGAGGATAGGATAGGATGGAGGATAGGATAGGATAGAGGATAGGATAGGGTAGAGGATAGGATAGGATAGAGGATAGGATAGGATAGAGGATAGGATAGGATAGAGGATAGAATAGGATAGAGGATAGGATAGGATAGAGGATCTGATAGAGGATAGGATAGGATGGAGGATAGGATAGGATAGAGGATAGGATAGGTAATTGGATAGGATAGAGGATAGGATAAGGTAGAGGATAGTATAGGATAGAGGATGGTATAGGATAGAGGATAGGATAGGATAGAGGATAGGATAGGATAGAGGGTAGGATAGGATAGAGGATAGGATAGGATAGAGGATAGGATAGGATAGAGGATAGGATAGGATAGAGGATAGGATAGGATAGAGGATAGAATAGGATAGAGGATAGGATAGGATAGAGGATCTGATAGAGGATAGGATAGGATGGAGGATAGGATAGGATAGAGGACAAGATAGGCAATTGGATAGGATAGAGGATAGGATAAGGTAGAGAAATGTATAGGATAGAGGATAGGATAGGATAGAGGATAGGATAGGATAGGATAAAGGATAGGATAGGATAGAGGATAGGATAGGATAGGATAGGATAGGATAGGATAGAGGATAGAGGATAGGATAGGATAGAGGATAGGATAGGATAGAGGATAGGATAGGATAGAGGATAGGATAGGATAGAGGATAGGATAGGATAGAGGATAGGATAGGATAGGATAGGATAGAGGATAGGATAGGATAGAGGATAGGATAGGATAGAGGATAGGATAGGATAGAGGATAGGATAGGATAGAGGATAGGATTGGATAGAGGATAGGATAGGATAGAGGATAGGATAGAGGATAGGATAGAGGATAGGATAGAGGATAGGATAGGATAGGATAGAGGATAGGATAGGATAGAGGACAGGATGGGATAGAGGATAGGATAGAGGATAGAATAGGATACAGGATAGGATAGGATAGAGGATAGGATAGGATAGAGGATAGGATAGGATAGAGCATAGGATAGGATAGGCTAGGATAGAGGATAGAATAGGATAGAGGTTAGGGTTGGATAGAGGATAGGATACGATAGTGAATAGGATAGGATAGAGGATAGGATAGGATAGAGGATAGGATAGAGGATAGGATAGGATAGAGGATAGGATAGGATAGAGAATAGGATAGGATAGATGATAGGATAGGATAGAGGATAGGATAGGATAGAGGATAGGATAGGATAGAGCATAGGATAGGATAGAGGATACGATAGGATAGAGGATAGGATAGGATAGAGGATAGGGTAGGATAGAGCATAGGATAGGATAGAGGATACGATAGGATAGAGGATAGGATAGGATAGAGGATAGGGTAGGATAGAGGATAGGATACGATAGAGGATAGGATAGGGGATTGTATAGGATAGAGGATTGGATACGATAGTGAATACGATAGGAAAGAGGATAGGATAGGATAGAGCATACGATTGGGGATAGGATAGGATAGAGGATAGGATATTATAGAGGATAGGATACAAGATTGGATAGGATAGAGGATATTATAGGATAGAGGGTAGGATAGGATAGAGGATAGAATAGGATAGAGGATAGGATAGGATAGAGGATACGATAGGGGATTGCATAGGATAGAGGATAGGATAGGATAGAGGATAGGATAGGATATAGAATAGGATAGGATATATGATTTTATAGGATAGTGGATAGGATATTATAGAGGATAGGATAGGGGATTGGAAAGGATAGAGGATGGCATATAATACAGTATAGGATAGGATTGAGGATGGGACGGGATAGAGGCTAGGATAGAGCATTGGATAGGATAGAGGATAGGATAGCGAATAGGATACGACAGAGGATAGGATAGGGTAGAGGATAGGATAGGATAGAGGATAGGATAGGATAGAGTACACGATATTATAGAGGATAGGATAGGATAGAGGATGGGATAGGATAGAGGATAGGATAGGGGATTCGATAGGATAGAGGATAGGATAGAATAGAGAATAGGATAGGATACATGTTATTATAGGATAGAGGATATGATATGTTTGAGGAAAGGATAGGATAGAGGATAGAATAGGATAGAGGATAGGATAGGATAGCGGATACGATAGGGGATTGCATAGGATAGAGGATAGGATAGGATAGAGGATAGGATAGGATATAGAATAGGATAGGATATATGATTTTATAGGATAGTGGATAGGATATTATAGAGGATAGGATAGGGGATTGGAGAGGATAGAGGATGGCATATAATACAGTATAGGATAGGATTGAGGATGGGACGGGATAGAGGCTAGGATAGAGCATTGGATAGGATAGAGGATAGGATAGCGAATAGGATACGACAGAGGATAGGATAGGGTAGAGGATAGGATAGGATAGAGGATAGGATAGGATAGAGTACACGATATTATAGAGGATAGGATAGGATAGAGGATGGGATAGGATAGAGGATAGGATAGGGGATTCGATAGGATAGAGGATAGGATAGAATAGAGAATAGGATAGGATACATGTTATTATAGGATAGAGGATATGATATGTTTGAGGAAAGGATAGGATTGAGGATAGGATTGGATAGAGGATAGGATAGGATAGAGGATAGGATAGAGGATAGGATAAAGGATAGGATAGAGGATAGGATAGAGGATAGGATAGAGGATAGGATAGAGGATAGGATAGAGGATAGGATAGAGGATAGGATAGAGGAAAGGATAGGATAGAGGATAGGATAGGATAGAGGATAGGATAGGATAGAGGATAGGATAGGATAGAGGATAGGATGGGATAGAGGAGAGGATAGGATAGAGGATAGGATAGAGGATAGGATAGAGGATAGGATAGAGGATAGGATAGGATAGAGGATAGGATAGAGGATAGGATAGAGGATAGGATAGAGGATAGGATAGGATAGAAGATAGCATGTAATACAGTATAGGATAGGATTGAGGATAGGACGGTATAGAGGATAGGATAGAGCATTGGATAGGATAGAGGATAGGATAGCGAATAGGATAGGACAGAGGATAGGATAGGATAGAGAATAGGATAGGGTATATGATATTATAGGATAGAGGATAGGATATTATAGAGGATAGGATAGGGGATTGGATAGGATAGAGGATAGCATGTAATACAGTATAGGATAGGATTGAGGATAGGACGGTATAGAGGATAGGATAGAGCATTGGATAGGATAGAGGATAGGATAGCGAATAGGATAGGACAGAGGATAGGATAGGATAGAGGATAGGATAGAGGATAGGATAGAGGATAGGATAGAGGATAGGATAGAGGATAGGATAGAGGATAGGATAGAGGATAGGATACGACAGAGGATAGGATAGGATAGAGGATAGGATAGGATAGAGTACACGATATTCTAGAGGATAGGATAGGATAGAGGATGGGATAGGATACAGGATAGGATAGGGGATTCGATAGGATAGAGGATAGGATAGAATAGAGAATAGGATAGGATACATGTTATTATAGGATAGAGGATAGGATATGTTTGAGGAGAGGATAGGATTGAGGATAGGATTGGATAGAGGATAGGATAGGATAGAGGATAGGATAGAGGATAGGATAGAGGATAGGATAGATGATACGATATTATAGGCGGTAGAATAGGATATAGGACAGGATAGGATATAGGATACGATTGGGGATTGGATAAGATAGAGGATAGGATAGGATAGAGGATAGGATAGGATAGAGGATAGGATAGGCTAGAGGATGGGATAGGATAGAGGATACGATAGGATAGAGGATAGGATAGGATAGAGGATAGGATAGGATAGAGGATAGCATAGGGTATAGGATAAGATAGGATAGAGGATAGGATAGGATAGAGGATAGGATAGGATATAGGATAGGATAGCATAGAGGATAGTATAGGATAGAGCAGAGGATAGGATAGGATAGAGGATCGGATAGGATAGAGGATAGGATAGGATAGGGGATACGATTGGGGATTGGGTAGGATAGAGGATAGGATAGGATAGAGGATAGGATACGATAGATGATAGGATAGGATAGAGAATAGGATAGGATATATGATATTATGGGATAGAGGATAGGATAGGGGATTGTATAGGATAGAGAATTGGATACGATAGTGGATAGGATAGGATAGAGGATAGGATAGGATAGAGGATAGGATAGGATAGAGGATAGGATAGGATAGAGGATAGTATAGGATAGAGGATAGGATAGGATAGAGGATAGGATAGAAGATCGGATAGGATAGAGGATATTATAGGATGGACGAGAGGATAGAATAGGATAGAGGATAGGATAGGGGATTGGATAGGAAAGAGGATAGCATAGCAAAGAGGATAGGATAGGATAGAGGATAGGATAGGATATATGATTTTATAGGATAGAGGATAGGATATTATAGAGGATAGGATAGGGGATTGGATTGGATAGAGGATAGGATAGGGTAGATGATAGGATAGGATAGGAGAGAGGATAGGATAGGGTAGAGGATAGGATAGGAATGAGGATAGGATAGGATAGAGGATGGGATACGATAGAGGATACGATATGATACAGGATTGGATAGGATAGAGGATAGGATTGGATAGAGGATATTATAGGATAGATGATAGGATAGGATAGAGGACAGGATAGGGGATTGGATAGGATAGAGGATAGGCTAGGATAGAGGATATTATAGGATAGAGGATAGGATAGGATAGAGGATATTACGGGATACAGTATAGGATAGGATAGAGGATATTATAGGATAGAGGATACGATAGGATAGAGGATATGATAGGGTAGAGGATATGATAGGATAGGATAGGTTAGAGGATAGGATAGGGTAGAGGATAGGATAGGAATGAGGATAGGATAGGATAGAGGATAGGATAGGATAGAGGATAGGATAGGATGGAGGATACGATAGGTTCGAGGATAGTATAGGATAGAGAATAGGATAGGATAGGATAGAGGATAGGATAGGATAGAGGATGGGATAGGATAGATAATAGGATAGAATAGAGGATAGGATAGGATAGAGGATAGGATAGGATAGAGGATAGGATGGGATAGAGGATAGGATAGGATAGAGGATAGGATAGGATAGAGGATAGGATAGGATAGAGGATAGGATAGGATAGATGATAGGATAGGATAGAGGATAGGGTAGGATAGGATAGAGGATAGGATAGGATAGAGGATAGGATAGGATAGAGGATATAATAGGATTGAGGAAAGGATAGGATAGAGGATAGGATAGAGGATAGGATAGAGGATAGGATAGAGGATAGGATAGAGGATAGGATAGGATAGAGGTTAGGATAGGATAGAGGATAGGATAGGATAGAAGATAGGATAGAGGATAGGATAGGGGATTGTATAGGATAGAGGATTGGATACGATAGTGAATAGGATAGGAAAGAGGATATGATAGGATAGAGGATAGGATAGGATAGAGGATAGGATGGAGGATAGGATAGGATAGAGGATAGGATAGGATAGAGGATAGGATAGGATAGAGGATAGGATACGATAGAGGATAGGATAGGATAGGAGATAGGATAGGATAGAGGATAGGATAGGATAGAGGATAGGATAGAATAGAGGCTACGATAGGATAGAGGATAGGATAGGATAGAGGATAGGATAGTGGATTGTATAGGATAGAGGAATGGATACGATTATGAATAGGATAGGATAGAGCATACGATTGGGGATTGGATAGGATAGAGGATAGGATAGGATAGAGGATAGGATACGATTGATGATAGGATAGGATAGAGAATAGGATAGGATAGATGATACGATATTATAGGCGGTAGGATGGGATATAGGACTGGATAGGATAGAGAATAGGATAGGACAGAGGATAGGATAGGATAGAGGATAGGATAGGATAGATGATAGGATAGGATAGGATAGAGCATAGGATAGGATAGAGGATAGGATGGGATAGAGGATACGATTGGGGATTGGATAGGATAGAGGATAGGATAGGATAGATTATAGGATACGATAGAGGATAGGATAGGATAGGAGATAGGATACGATAGGGGATTGCATAGGATAGAGGATAGGATAGGATAGAGGATAGGATAGGATATAGAATAGGATAGGATATATGATTTTATAGGATAGAGGATAGGATATTATAGAGGATAGAATAGGGGATTGGAAAGGATAGAGGATGGCATATATAATACAGTATAGGATAGGATTGAGGATGGGACGGGATAGAGGCTAGGATAGAGCATTGGATAGGATAGAGGATAGGATAGCGAATAGGATACGACAGAGGATAGGATAGGATAGAGGATAGGATAGGATAGAGGATAGGATAGGATAGAGTACACGATATTATAGAGGATAGGATAGGATAGAGGATGGGATAGGATACAGGATAGGATAGGGGATTCGATAGGATAGAGGATAGGATAGAATAGAGAATAGGATAGGATACATGTTATTATAGGATAGAGGATAGGATATGTTTGAGGAAAGGATAGGATTGAGGATAGGATTGGATAGAGGATAGGATAGGATAGAGGATAGGATAGAGGATAGGATAGAGGATAGGATAGAGGATAGGATAGAGGATAGGATAGAGGATAGGATAGAGGATAGGATAGAGGATAGGATAGAGGATAGGATAGAGGATAGGATAGAGGATAGGATAGAGGATAGGATAGAGGATAGGATAGAGGATAGGATAGGATAGAGGATAGGATAGGATAGAGGATAGGATAGGATAGAAGATAGGATAGAGGATAGGATAGGATAGAGGATAGGATAGTATAGAGGATAGGATAGGATAGAGGATAGGATAGGATAGAGCATAGGATAGGATAGAGGATACGATAGGATAGAGGATAGGATAGGATAGAGGATAGGATAGGATAGAGGATAGGATAGGGGATTGTATAGGATAGAGGATTGGATACGATAGAGGATAGGATAGGATAGAGGATAGGATAGGATAGAGGATAGGATAGGATAGAGGACAGGATACGATAGAGGATAGGATAGGATAGGAGATAGGATAGGATAGAGGATAGGATAGGATAGAGGATAGGATAGGATAGAGGATAGGATAGGATAGAGGTTACGATAGGATAGAGGATAGGATAGGATAGAGGATAGGATAGTGGATTGTATAGGATAGAGGAATGGATACGATTATGAATAGAATAGGATAGAGCATACGATTGGGGATTGGATAGGATAGAGGATAGGATAGGATAGAGGATAGGATACGATAGATGATAGGATAGGATAGAGAATAGGATAGGGTAGATGATACGATATTATAGGCGGTAGGATAGGATATAGGACTGGATAGGATAAAGAATAGGATAGGACAGAGGATAGGATAGGATAGAGGATAGGATAGGATAGATGATAGGATAGGATAGGATAGAGCATAGGATAGGATAGAGGATAGGATGGGATAGAGAATAGGATAGGATAGATGATACGATATTATAGGCGGTAGGATAGGATATAGGACTGGATAGGATAGAGAATAGGATAGGACAGAGGATAGGATAGGATAGATTATAGGATAGGATAGATGAAAGGATAGGATAGGATAGAGCATAGGATAGGATAGAGGATAGGATGGGATAGAGGATACGATTGGGGATTGGATAGGATAGAGGATAGGATAGGCTAGATGATAGGATAGGATAGATTATAGGATAGGATAGATGGTAGGATAGGATAGAGGAAAGGATGGATAGAGGATAGGATAGAATAGAGGATAGGATACGATAGAGAATAGCATAGGATAGATGATAGCATAGGATTGAGAATAGGATAGGATATATGATATTATAGGATAGAGGATAGGATATTATAGAGGACAGGATAGGGGATTGGATAGGATAGATGATAGCATATAATACAGGATAGGATAGGATAGTATAAAGGATAGGATAGGATAGAGAGGATAATATAGAGGATTGTATAGGATAGAGGATTGGATACGATAGTGAATAGGATAGGAAAGAGGATAGGATAGGATAGAGGATAGGATAGGATAGAGGATAGGATAGGATAGAGGATAGGATAGGATAGAGGATAGTATAGGATAGAGCAGAGGATAGGATAGGATAGAGGATAGGATAGGATAGAGGATAGGATAGGATAGGGGATACGATTGGGGATTGGATAGGATAGAGGATAGGATAGGATAGAGGATAGGATACGATAGATGATAGGATAGGATAGAGAATAGGATAGGATATATGATATTATAGGATAGAGGATAGGATAGGGGATTGTATAGGATAGAGGATTGGATACGATAGTGGATAGGCTAGGATAGAGGATAGGATAGGATAGAGGATATGATAGGATAGAGGATAGGATAGGATAGAGGATAGTATAGGATAGAGGATAGGATAGGATAGAGGATAGGATAGAAGATCGGATAGGATAGAGGATATTATAGGATGGACGAGAGGATAGGATAGGATAGAGGATAGGATAGGGGATTGGATAGGAAAGAGGATAGCATAGCAAAGAGGATAGGATAGGATAGAGGATACGATATTATAATCGATATGATAGGATAGAGGACAGGATTAGATAGAGGATTTGATAGGGGATTGGATAGAATAGAGGATATGATAGGTTAGAGGATTGGATAGGATAGAGAATAGGATAGGATAGATGATACGATATTATAGGCGCTAGGATAGGATATAGGACAGGATAGGATAGTGGATAGGATAGGATAGAGGATAGGATAGGATAGTGGATACGATAGGGGATTGCATAGGATAGAGGATAGGATAGGATAGAGGATAGGATAGGATAGAGGATAGGATAGGATAGAAGATAGGATAGGATAGGATAGAGGATAGGATAGGATAGAGGATAGGATAGGATAGAGGATAGGATAGGATAGAGGATAGGATAGGATAGGGGATACGATTGGGGATTGGATAGGATAGAGGATAGGATAGGATAGAGGATAGGATACGATAGATGATAGGATAGGATAGAGAATAGGATAGGATATATGATATTATGGGATAGAGGATAGGATAGGGGATTGTATAGGATAGAGGATTGGATACGATAGTGGATAGGATAGGATAGAGGATAGGATAGGATAGAGGATAGGATAGGATAGAGGATAGGATAGGATAGAGGATAGTATAGGATAGAGGATAGGATAGGATAGAGGATAGGATAGAAGATCGGATAGGATAGGATAGAGGATAGGATAGAAGATCGGATAGGATAGAGGATATTATAGGATGGACGAGAGGATAGGATAGGATAGAGGATAGGATAGGGGATTGGATAGGAAAGAGGATAGCATAGCAAAGAGGATAGGATAGGATAGAGGATACAATATTATAGGCGATATGATAGGATAGAGGACAGGATTAGATAGAGGATTTGTTAGGGGATTGGATAGAATAGAGGATATGATAGGTTAGAGGATTGGATAGGATAGAGAATAGGATAGGATAGATGATACGATATTATAGGCGGTAGGATAGGATATAGGACAGGATAGGATAGTGGATAGGATAGGATAGAGGATAGGATAGGATAGAGGATACGATAGGGGATTGCATAGGATAGAGGATAGGATAGGATAGAGGATAGGATAGGATAGAGGATAGGATAGGATAGAGGATAGGATAGGATAGAGGGTAGGATAGGATAGAGGATAGGATAGGATAGAGAATAGGATAGGATATATGATTTTATAGGATAGAGGATAGGATATTATAGAGGATAGGATAGGGGATTGGATAGGATAGAGGATAGGATAGGGTAGAGGATAGGATAGGATAGGAGAGAGGATAGGATAGGGTAGAGGATAGGATAGGAATGAGGATAGGATAGGATAGAGGATGGGATACGATAGAGGATACGATATGATACAGGATTGGATAGGATAGAGGATAGGATTGGATAGAGGATATTATAGGATAGATGATAGGATAGGATAGAGGACAGGATAGGGGATTGGATAGGATAGAGGATAGGCTAGGATAGAGGATATTATAGGATAGAGGATAGGATAGGATAGAGGATATTACGGGATACAGTATAGGATAGGATAGAGGATATTATAGGATAGAGGATACGATAGGATAGAGGATAGGATAGGGTAGAGGATAGGATAGGATAGGATAGGTTAGAGGATAGGATAGGGTAGAGGATAGGATAGGAATGAGGATAGGATAGGATAGAGGATAGGATAGGATAGAGGATAGGATAGGATGGAGGATACGATAGGTTCGAGGATAGTATAGGATAGAGAATAGGATAGGATAGGATAGAGGATAGGATAGGATAGAGGATGGGATAGGATAGATAATAGGATAGAATAGAGGATAGGATAGGGTAGAGGATAGGATAGGAATGAGGATAGGATAGGATAGAGGATGTGATACGATAGAGGATACGATATGATACAGGATTGGATAGGATAGAGGATAGGATTGGATAGAGGATATTATAGGATGGAGGATAGGATAGGATAGAGGACAGGATAGGGGATTGGATAGGATAGAGGTTAGGATAGGGTAGAGGATAGGATAGGATAGGAGAGAGGATAGGATAGGGTAGAGGATAGGATAGGAATGAGGATAGGATAGGATAGAGGATGGGATACGATAGAGGATACGATATGATACAGGATTGGATAGGATAGAGGATAGGATTGGATAGAGGATATTATAGGATGGAGGATAGGATAGGATAGAGGACAGGATAGGGGATTGGATAGGATAGAGGATAGGATTGGATAGAGGATATTATAGGATGGAGGATAGGATAGGATAGAGGACAGGATAGGGGATTTAATAGGATAGAGGATGTTATTGGATAGAGGATATGATAGGATAGAGGATAGGATAGGATAGAGGATAGGATAGGATAGATGATAGGATAGGATAGAGGATAGGATAGGATAGAGGATAGGATAGGATAGAAGATAGGATAGAGGATAGGATAGGATAGAGGATAGGATAGGATAAAGGATAGGATAAGATAGAGGATTGGATAGGATAGAGGATAGGATAGGATGGAGGATAGGATAGGATTGAGGATAGGATAGGATAGAGGATAGGATAGAGGATAGGATAGAGGATAGGATAGGATAGAGGATAGTATAGGATAGAGGATAGGATAGGATAGAGGATAGGATAGGATAGAGAATAGGATAGGATAGAGGATAGGATAGGATAGAGGATAGGATAGGATAGAGGATAGGATAGGATAGAGGATAGGATAGGATAGAGGATAGGATAGGATAGAGGATAGGATATGATAGATAATATTATAGGATAGAGGATAGAATATGATAGAGGATACGATATTATAGAGGATAGGATAGGATAGAGGATAGGATAGGGGATTGGATAGGATTGAGGATTGGATAGGATAGAGGATAGGATAGAGGATAGGATAGGATAGAGGATAGGATGGGATAGAGGATAGGATAGGATAGAGGATAGGATAGGATAGAGGATAGGATAGGATAGAGGATAGGATAGGATAGATGATAGGATAGGATAGAGGATAGGGTAGGATAGGATAGAGGATAGGATAGGATAGAGGATAGGATAGGATAGAGGATATAATAGGATTGAGGAAAGGATAGGATAGAGGATAGGATAGAGGATAGGATAGAGGATAGGATAGAGGATAGGATAGAGGATAGGATAGGATAGAGGATAGGATAGAGGATAGGATAGAGGATAGGATAGTATAGAGGATAGGATAGGATAGAGGATAGGATAGAGGATAGGATAGAGGATAGGATAGAGGATAGGATAGGATAGAGGATCGGATAGAGGATAGGATAGGATAGAGGATAGGATAGGATAGAGGATAGGATAGGACAGAGGATAGGATAGGATAGAGGATAGGATAGGATAGAGGATAGGATAGGATAGAGGATAGGATAGGATAGAGGATAGTATAGGATAGAGGATAGGATAGAATAGAGGATAGGATAGGATATAGGATATAATAGGATAGAGGATAGGGTAGGATAGGATAGAGGATAGGATAGGATAGAGGATAGGATAGGATAGAGGATATAATAGG
>NW_027489773.1:0-25991 GCF_050948215.1 Halictus rubicundus | reverse complement strand
CCTGAATATACTAGAATATAGCAGAATATACCAGAATATACTTGAATATACCAGAATATTCCATAATATTACTCGAATATAGAAGAATATACGAGTATATACGATAATATTACTAGAATATAGGAGAATATACCATAATATTACTAGAATATACAAGAATATTCGAGAATATACTAGAATATAGCAGAATATACCAGAATATACTAGAATATACCATAATATTACTTGAATATGGAAGAATATACGAGAATATACGATAAAATTACTAGAATATACGAGAATATACCATAATATTACTAGAATATTGAAGAATATACCAGAATAAACCATAATATTATTAGAATATAGAAGAATATACCAGAATATACCATAATATAACTAGAATATAGAAGAATATACCAGAATATACCATAATATTACTAGAATATAGAAGAATATACCAGAATATACCATAATATTACTAGAATATAGAAGAATATACGAGAATATGCCAGAATATAGCAGAATATACTTGAATATACCAGAATATACCATAATATTACTCGAATATGGAAGAATATACGAGAATATACGATAATATTACTAGAATATAGAAGAATAGACCAGAATATACCATAATCTTACTAGAATATAGAAGAATATACCAGAATATACCATAATATTACTAGAATATAGAAGAATATAACAGAATATACCTGAATATACCTGAATATACTAGAATATAGCAGAATATACCAGAATATACCATAATATTAGTCGAATATAGAAGAATATACGAGAATATACGATAATATTACTAGAATATAGGAGAATATACCATAATATGACTAGAATATACAAGAATATTCGAGAATATACCAGAATATAGCAGAATATACCAGAATATACTAGAATATACCATAATATTACTTGAACATGGAAGAATATACGAGAATATACCATAATATTACTAGAATATAGAAGAATATACCAGAATATACCATAATATTACTAGAATATAGAAGAATATACCAGAATATACTTGAATATACCAGAATATACCATAATATTACTCGAATATAGAAGAATATACGAGAATATACGATAATATTACTATAATATAGGAGAATATACCATAATATTACTAGAATATAGAAGAATATTCGAGAATATACCAGAATATAGCAGAGTATACCAGAATATACTTCAATATACCAGAATATACCATAATATTACTCGAATATGGAAGAATATACGAGAATATACCATAATATTACTAGAATATAGAAGAATATAACAGAATATACCGGAATATACCTGAATATACTAGAATATAGCAGAATATACCAGAATATACTTGAATATACCAGAATATACGATAATATTACTAGAATATAGGAGAATATACCATAATATTACTAGAATATAGAAGAATATTCGAGAATATACTAGAATATAGCAGAATATACCAGAATATACTTGAATATACCAGAATATACCATAATATTACTTGAATATGGAAGAATATACGAGAATATACCATAATATTACTAGAATAAAGAAGAATATACGAGAATATACCTGAATATACTAGAATATAGCAGAATATACCAGAATATACCATAATATTAGTCGAGAATATACGATAATATTACTAGAATATAGGAGAATGTACCATAATATTACTAGAATATACAAGAATATTCGAGAATATACTAGAATATAGCAGAATATACCAGAATATACTAGAATATACCATAATATTACTTGAATATGGAAGAATATACGAGAATATACCATAATATTACTAGAATATAGAAGAATATACCAGAATATACCATAATATTACTAGAATATAGAAGAATATACCAGAATATACTTGAATATACCAGAATATACCATAATATTACTCGAATATAGAAGAATATACGAGAATATACGATAATATTACTAGAATATAGGAGAATATACCATAATATTACTAGAATATACAAGAATATTCGAGAATATACTAGAATATAGCAGAATATACCAGAATATACTAGAATATACCATAATATTACTTGAATATGGAAGAATATACGAGAATATACCATAATATTACTAGAATATAGAAGAATATACCAGAATATACCATAATATTACTAGAAAATAGAAGAATATACCAGAATATACTTGAATATACCAGAATATACCATAATATTACTCGAATATAGAAGAATATACGAGAATATACGATAATATTACTAGAATATAGGAGAATATACCATAATATTACTAGAATATAGAAGAGTATTCGAGAATATACCAGAATATAGCAGAGTATACCAGAATATACTTCAATATACCAGAATATACCATAATATTACTCGAATATGGAAGAATATACGAGAATATACCATAATAGTACTAGAATATAGAAGAATATAACAGAATATACCGGAATATACCTGAATATACTAGAATATAGCAGAATATACCAGAATATACTTGAATATACCAGAATATACCATAATATTACTCGAATATAGAAGAATATACGAGAATATACGATAATATTACTAGAATATAGGAGAATATACCATAATGTCGCGTCGCAACACTTCGAAGTGTCAACGATCAATTGTAATACCATCGAATGGGCCTAACAGCCAGATAAGGCGAAGATCGTGTACCGCCTACAATCTACACATACATTCGTACAAACAAGCATATGGTGAAGATCGCGTTCCACCCAGCTAATATCAATATTAATATAAACGATAAGGTGAAGATCACGTTCCACCTGCAGTGTGCACACGTATACGAATTAGCGTCAGGCGAAGAACAAGTCCCGCCTGTAACGTCTATAAAACACGATTATACGAATTATAAATAACCATAAGAGCTCGCGATCCGTCCGTTTCATCGATCCGTTAGATTTGGCGGGAAACCGTCGAGCCTTATATGGTCATGGGAATCGCCAATGACCATATAAGGTAATAGGGCAGCGACAGCGACGACGAAGATCCGACGATCGCGACGAAACATCTGCCGATCGCGATTCAAGGGAGAGAGCGCGAATATATGGAACGCGGCCGCGGGCCGCGAGACAGTTCGCCTGAACGATTAGGCTGTTATTGTACACGAACGAAAATCAACTTTATAGACCTTTATAGACTGGCATATCGCGAGTCCAATTCGACAAAGCGATTAATAAAGACATCGTACTTTCAAAAGTGTTGTTTATTCGAACACGTAAGCGAAACCACGGAGCGTGCGGGATCGCTCCGACGCGTAGTAATTCCTACAAAGACCATTTGGTGCCTCCTGTGAGGTGTCTACATCTCACGGAAAACAACAGTTCGAGCCACTGAGAGGACGACCACGTGCCACAAAGCAGATAGCTGATTGCCCTGCCACGATCAAGGAGTACAGTAGCCGCCTGCATCAGGTCACGTGAGTCGTTCGTTCATCACATTATCCTACCATCATGTCCGACAATATAAAATTATTAATCCAAAAGCGTTCAGCCCTCAAAACGCAAATTACGATCGTCGACAATCTCGTAGAAAAGGGAAAATTGGATAACGCGACGTTAAGACTACGCATCACCCGGTTGACGGATTTATTTCATGCGGCCGAGGATGCTAACAACGAGATCGCGTTGCTAGAGCCGGACAACGGTCACGACGACATCCTCGCGGAGATTGCGACCCGTTTCTACGATCTCGCGGGCCGGGCCGATAACATTCTAAATCGCCCAGACATCTCGCGCGCAGATACCGACACTGCAAATGATAGCAGAAGCACCGACAGTGCGAAAGGTCGCCCCGTTAAATTGCCCGATGCCTCATTACCGACTTTCGACGGTCGTTATGAAAGGTGGTTGTCTTTCAAAAACGCGTTTAACAGTATGATCGGTTCGCGCCGTGAACTAGACGACGTGGCGAAATTACAGTACCTCCGGTCCGCGTTAGTACAGGAAGCGGCGAACAAAATTCGGCTCTTCGACGTCGACGGAATCAATTACGCGAAAGCATGGGATATTTTAGAAAGAGCATATGAAAATAAACGCGTTCTGGTATCGCGACACATGTCCATGCTGTTCGACCTGCCGACGCTAGATAAAGAATCCACGAGCGGCCTGACGCGGTTAGCCGACGACGCTCAACAGCACTTTGCGTCTCTACACGCGCTGGGAGCACCGGTTTGCACCCAGACCGTCGTACACTTGCTCGAGAGCAAATTGCCCAAAATTACGTATGAGAAGTGGCAGGCAGGCTTAAGCCGACAAGAATATCCGAGCTTAGACGAAATGCTGGAATTCTTATACAAAACCGCGGTTTGTGTATCGCGCACGGATAAGATGCGATCCAGCGACCGAGACCGCGAGCGCGAGAGGGACGACCGCGCTCACAAACGGCGGCGCATACATCCGCCGAATCGCGTATTCGTCACCCAGGAACGCAAGTGCCTCGCGTGTAAGATTAGTTGTCATCCCCTCTTCACGTGCACCGCATTTAAGCGCTTGACCGTTCCGAAGCGCATTGAGCTTGTAAAAACCGCAAAGGTTTGCTTTAACTGTCTACGTTCCCATCGCGACGCTCCATGCCGATATTCCAATTGTACGATTTGTCAGAGACGGCACAATACATTGCTCCACAACCCCGAATTCGCGAGCTCGAGCAGAGCCGATACGTCAAAACCAGCGATTGACAACGCGGATGCCGGAAAATCAGCATGACTAGTCATACCGAGCGGGGAGCCAACGATTAGTCTCGCGACCGTACTTCAAACCGCATCACCGCAGTTGATAATGAGCGCCATAGTCGAAATCAGTAGTAAAAACCGATCGGTAATAAGAGCCCGAGCCATATTAGATACCTGCGCGACGGCCAATTTTGTCACTGAGGCGCTCATACGGCGATTAGGTCTACGGGTAACCGCGCAATCGTTCCCCATCGGGACGTTAAATGGCATGAACACAGTTTCGAAAGGCCTAGTTAAATTAAAAATACGATCGACCTTTGACGGTTTTGAAAGGGAATTAACGTGCCTCAGTATCCCGAATATCACGGATTTGGTGCCGTCGGAGGTGTTTCCACGCGATTCAATGACAATTCCGCGTAACATCCGCCTAGCAGACGCCGAATTTCATCTGCCGCGTCCAGTAGATTTGTTGATCGGTGCCGGGGCGACAGTTTCGCTATTTCAGGTTGGGCAAATTAATCTCTCGCGCGAAGGGCAAGATTTATATCTGCAAAAGACGCGATTAGGTTGGGTCGTGACCGGTGGCGTTGCGCAACAACGAGCAACAAGAGCCGCGTGCCACTTGTCGACGCTGGAAACGCAGCTCGACAAGTTTTGGCGGATAGAAGAAGTCGACACGGAAGGACCGCGGTCAGAGGAAGAAGTCGCGTGCGAAATGCATTTTCAAAAAAACGTCAGTCGCGATCCGTCCGGCCGGTACACGGTACGTTTACCTTTTCGCGGAACCCGCGAACGGCTCGGCAATTCGCGCAATGGCGCGGTCAAACGATTATTATCCCTCGAACGCAAATTAAACGCGAATAAAGTATTACGAGACGAATATCAGCGCGTTCTCGACGAATACTTAGCTTTAGGCCATATGTCTCTGGTGGAGGCTCCTGGTGACGAGGGATTTTATATGCCGCATCACGCGGTAGTGAAAGAAGCCAGTAGCACCACCAAAGTTCGCGTGGTATGCGATGCGTCGGCGAAAACAACGTCCGGCGCGTCCCTGAACGACATTCTTCTGGTCGGACCCACCATACAACCGAAGTTGTTCGCGCGTCTACTTCGCTTCCGCACGTATAAATATGTGCTAACGGCAGACATCGAAAAGATGTATCGTCAAGTACTCTTGCATGAAGACGATCGACCGTACCAAAGAATATTATGGCGCCGGAATGATAAAATTGAAACGTATCAATTAAACACACTCACTTTCGGCGTTTCATCGTCACCGTTCCTTGCGATCCGGACCGTACATCAAATAGCTGACGACGAACGAGAGTCGTACGCGAGAGCCGCGAAAATATTAAAGACACACCTCTACGTTGACGACCTTCTGTCCGGTGCTGACACCATCGACGAAGCTCGCGCAATACGGAGGGAAGTGTCGGGCGCCCTGAGTCGCGGCGGTTTGTCGATCCGACAATGGGCATCGAATAACCGGGACATTTTAGACGGTCTTCCGGATAATGAATTGCACGCGAACCTCGTAGTAAATATTGACCGGTCGCTGAAAACATTAGGCATTTCGTGGAAAACGAACACGGACGAGATCTATTACACTACCTGTACAAACGCCGTCGGAAGCAAGACGACGAAGCGGTCGATCCTATCCGAAATAGCGAGGATCTTCGATCCTTTGGGTTTGTTGGGTCCGGTCGTGTTACACGCAAAAAAGATCATGCAGGACGTGTGGCGATCGGGAGTCGCGTGGGACGAATCTGTTCCGCAGTCTATTCATTCGGAATGGACACAGTTCACGCAGCAATTAGAATTACTCCGAGCAGTTGCATTCCACCGAAGAGTTGTAACGGAGCAACCGCAAAATATCGAATTACACGGGTTTTGCGACGCGAGCACCATTGGATATGGCGCATGTTTGTACGTGCGGTCGACCGGGAAGGACGGGATTGTCAAATGTTATCTATTGTGCGCTAAATCGCGAGTTGCGCCGCTCAAGACGGTGACCATTCCACGATTAGAATTATGCGGCGCGTTATTGTTGACGCGACTATACCGCGAGGCGAGCGACGCGCTTAATATCTCACCTGATAAGGTGGTGTTTTGGTCCGACTCGACCGTGGTTTTACATTGGATTCAAACGGCACCGCATCGACTAAAAATGTATGCGGCCACGCGAGTCGCGGAAATCCAATCGGTCACCGGTGATCATACCTGGCGACACGTCCGCTCGGAGTACAATCCGGCAGACGCATTATCCCGAGGCCAATTACCACACGCGTTTCTACAGAATCGTGCATGGTTCGTCGGTCCGTCGTGGCTGACTAAAAACTCGGACGAATGGCCTAACGAAGTGCTGCAAAGCATCGAGATTCCCGAACTCAAGACGGTCACTTGCTTCGTCGCGAACACGAGCGCGGACGATTTATTCACGCGTTACTCTTCATATACCACGTTACGTAGGGTGATCGCACATTGTTTACGGTTCCGGCCACGTGGCCCGCGCGGCGGTTCGCTGAGCGCCCGAGAAATTCAGATGGCCGAGATTCGAATTATCCGAAACGTGCAGGCATCGCAATTCGGAGACGAAATTAAGTGCCTAAAGGCCAAAAATACGACGTCGAAAAGCCGAATCGCGAGTCTCAATCCTTTTCTGGACGACGACACGGTGCTACGGGTCGGTGGGCGCCTGCAAAAATCAGATCTGCCCTATGACCAAAAACATCCGATCTTGCTACCGAGTCGACATCGGCTAACTGACCTAATCATCCGGGAAACGCACGAGAAATACCATCACACGGGCATACAAACCACCTTACATATACTCCGACAAAGATTTTGGTTGCTTGACGGACGTAACCAAGTACGTCAGGTAATACGTGCGTGCACACGGTGTTTCCGTTTCAACGCGATTAACACCGAATATAGAATGGGCAATTTACCGGCGGTTCGAGTACGCGAGGCGACACCTTTCGAAAACATCGGCATAGATTTCTGCGGGCCCTTTTTCATAAAGGAACGCAAGCACCGAAACAGAACGCGAATCAAAACGTACGTGTGCGTGTTTGTGTGTATGGCCGTGAAGGCGGTGCATCTAGAAGTCGTTAGCGACCTGTCAACCGAGGGGTTCCTCGCAGCTTTGCGACGGTTCGCGTCACGACGGGGTGTACCGGCTCATATATTCTCCGATAACGGCACAAATTTTGTAGGCGCGAGTAATCAACTAAAAGAATTATACGCGTTGCTCCATTCAGACACGCACCGAGAACGCGTTCAAAGATTTGCCAGTGACCATCGGATCACGTGGCATTTCAATCCACCAGCGGCTCCCCATTTCGGCGGTTTGTGGGAGTCAATGGTGAAACTGTTCAAACATCACCTTCGGCGGGTTGTCGGCGATTCACTTTTTACTTTCGAAGAGCTCAATACGCTCTGTATAGAGATTGAGGGCATCCTGAATTCCCGACCCATAACACCACTATCCTCCGACCCGAACGATTTGAACGCACTTACGCCAGCGCATTTTTTAATTGGGAAACCATTGACCACCCTTCCCGAAGATAACTTGGTACAAGTTCCAGCACACCGCCTATCCAATTGGCAGCACATCACGAAGGTTCGCCAAGACTTCTGGGCACGATGGAACAAAGAATATCTGAACGAGCTCCAAAAACGGCAGAAATGGACTAAGGACAGCCCAAACATCGAGGTCGGCGCCGTCGTGTTGCTCAAGGACAAAAATCAACCCTGTTCGCAGTGGGCGCTAGGCAGAATCACGGCCCTACATCCTGGTGAGGACGGAGTAGCGCGAGCAGCCACGGTAAAAACCGCAAACGGGGAATTCAAACGGACCACACAAATCATATGTCCGTTACCGTCCGAATAAACTCTTCACAAGCGTTTCGTAAACCGCAATCGTTAGCAGATTATCGACTTATGCATAACATAGACCACCGACTCCGTATAAACATTGTACATCTCTGAGTCACGACTAAAGGCGCAATAGTTGATCGTACCCTCTCAACGGGGGGAGTATGTCGCGTCGCAACACTTCGAAGTGTCAACGATCAATTGTAATACCATCGAATGGGCCTAACAGCCAGATAAGGCGAAGATCGTGTACCGCCTACAATCTACACATACATTCGTACAAACAAGCATATGGTGAAGATCGCGTTCCACCCAGCTAATATCAATATTAATATAAACGATAAGGTGAAGATCACGTTCCACCTGCAGTGTGCACACGTATACGAATTAGCGTCAGGCGAAGAACAAGTCCCGCCTGTAACGTCTATAAAACACGATTATACGAATTATAAATAACCATAAGAGCTCGCGATCCGTCCGTTTCATCGATCCGTTAGATTTGGCGGGAAACCGTCGAGCCTTATATGGTCATGGGAATCGCCAATGACCATATAAGGTAATAGGGCAGCGACAGCGACGACGAAGATCCGACGATCGCGACGAAACATCTGCCGATCGCGATTCAAGGGAGAGAGCGCGAATATATGGAACGCGGCCGCGGGCCGCGAGACAGTTCGCCTGAACGATTAGGCTGTTATTGTACACGAACGAAAATCAACTTTATAGACCTTTATAGACTGGCATATCGCGAGTCCAATTCGACAAAGCGATTAATAAAGACATCGTACTTTCAAAAGTGTTGTTTATTCGAACACGTAAGCGAAACCACGGAGCGTGCGGGATCGCTCCGACGCGTAGTAATTCCTACAAAGACCATTTGGTGCCTCCTGTGAGGTGTCTACATCTCACGGAAAACAACAGTTCGAGCCACTGAGAGGACGACCACGTGCCACAAAGCAGATAGCTGATTGCCCTGCCACGATCAAGGAGTACAGTAGCCGCCTGCATCAGGTCACGTGAGTCGTTCGTTCATCACATTATCCTACCATCATGTCCGACAATATAAAATTATTAATCCAAAAGCGTTCAGCCCTCAAAACGCAAATTACGATCGTCGACAATCTCGTAGAAAAGGGAAAATTGGATAACGCGACGTTAAGACTACGCATCACCCGGTTGACGGATTTATTTCATGCGGCCGAGGATGCTAACAACGAGATCGCGTTGCTAGAGCCGGACAACGGTCACGACGACATCCTCGCGGAGATTGCGACCCGTTTCTACGATCTCGCGGGCCGGGCCGATAACATTCTAAATCGCCCAGACATCTCGCGCGCAGATACCGACACTGCAAATGATAGCAGAAGCACCGACAGTGCGAAAGGTCGCCCCGTTAAATTGCCCGATGCCTCATTACCGACTTTCGACGGTCGTTATGAAAGGTGGTTGTCTTTCAAAAACGCGTTTAACAGTATGATCGGTTCGCGCCGTGAACTAGACGACGTGGCGAAATTACAGTACCTCCGGTCCGCGTTAGTACAGGAAGCGGCGAACAAAATTCGGCTCTTCGACGTCGACGGAATCAATTACGCGAAAGCATGGGATATTTTAGAAAGAGCATATGAAAATAAACGCGTTCTGGTATCGCGACACATGTCCATGCTGTTCGACCTGCCGACGCTAGATAAAGAATCCACGAGCGGCCTGACGCGGTTAGCCGACGACGCTCAACAGCACTTTGCGTCTCTACACGCGCTGGGAGCACCGGTTTGCACCCAGACCGTCGTACACTTGCTCGAGAGCAAATTGCCCAAAATTACGTATGAGAAGTGGCAGGCAGGCTTAAGCCGACAAGAATATCCGAGCTTAGACGAAATGCTGGAATTCTTATACAAAACCGCGGTTTGTGTATCGCGCACGGATAAGATGCGATCCAGCGACCGAGACCGCGAGCGCGAGAGGGACGACCGCGCTCACAAACGGCGGCGCATACATCCGCCGAATCGCGTATTCGTCACCCAGGAACGCAAGTGCCTCGCGTGTAAGATTAGTTGTCATCCCCTCTTCACGTGCACCGCATTTAAGCGCTTGACCGTTCCGAAGCGCATTGAGCTTGTAAAAACCGCAAAGGTTTGCTTTAACTGTCTACGTTCCCATCGCGACGCTCCATGCCGATATTCCAATTGTACGATTTGTCAGAGACGGCACAATACATTGCTCCACAACCCCGAATTCGCGAGCTCGAGCAGAGCCGATACGTCAAAACCAGCGATTGACAACGCGGATGCCGGAAAATCAGCATGACTAGTCATACCGAGCGGGGAGCCAACGATTAGTCTCGCGACCGTACTTCAAACCGCATCACCGCAGTTGATAATGAGCGCCATAGTCGAAATCAGTAGTAAAAACCGATCGGTAATAAGAGCCCGAGCCATATTAGATACCTGCGCGACGGCCAATTTTGTCACTGAGGCGCTCATACGGCGATTAGGTCTACGGGTAACCGCGCAATCGTTCCCCATCGGGACGTTAAATGGCATGAACACAGTTTCGAAAGGCCTAGTTAAATTAAAAATACGATCGACCTTTGACGGTTTTGAAAGGGAATTAACGTGCCTCAGTATCCCGAATATCACGGATTTGGTGCCGTCGGAGGTGTTTCCACGCGATTCAATGACAATTCCGCGTAACATCCGCCTAGCAGACGCCGAATTTCATCTGCCGCGTCCAGTAGATTTGTTGATCGGTGCCGGGGCGACAGTTTCGCTATTTCAGGTTGGGCAAATTAATCTCTCGCGCGAAGGGCAAGATTTATATCTGCAAAAGACGCGATTAGGTTGGGTCGTGACCGGTGGCGTTGCGCAACAACGAGCAACAAGAGCCGCGTGCCACTTGTCGACGCTGGAAACGCAGCTCGACAAGTTTTGGCGGATAGAAGAAGTCGACACGGAAGGACCGCGGTCAGAGGAAGAAGTCGCGTGCGAAATGCATTTTCAAAAAAACGTCAGTCGCGACCCGTCCGGCCGGTACACGGTACGTTTACCTTTTCGCGGAACCCGCGAACGGCTCGGCAATTCGCGCAATGGCGCGGTCAAACGATTATTATCCCTCGAACGCAAATTAAACGCGAATAAAGTATTACGAGACGAATATCAGCGCGTTCTCGACGAATACTTAGCTTTAGGCCATATGTCTCTGGTGGAGGCTCCTGGTGACGAGGGATTTTATATGCCGCATCACGCGGTAGTGAAAGAAGCCAGTAGCACCACCAAAGTTCGCGTGGTATGCGATGCGTCGGCGAAAACAACGTCCGGCGCGTCCCTGAACGACATTCTTCTGGTCGGACCCACCATACAACCGAAGTTGTTCGCGCATCTACTTCGCTTCCGCACGTATAAATATGTGCTAACGGCAGACATCGAAAAGATGTATCGTCAAGTACTCTTGCATGAAGACGATCGACCGTACCAAAGAATATTATGGCGCCGGAATGATAAAATTGAAACGTATCAATTAAACACACTCACTTTCGGCGTTTCATCGTCACCGTTCCTTGCGATCCGGACCGTACATCAAATAGCTGACGACGAACGAGAGTCGTACGCGAGAGCCGCGAAAATATTAAAGACACACCTCTACGTTGACGACCTTCTGTCCGGTGCTGACACCATCGACGAAGCTCGCGCAATACGGAGGGAAGTGTCGGGCGCCCTGAGTCGCGGCGGTTTGTCGATCCGACAATGGGCATCGAATAACCGGGACATTTTAGACGGTCTTCCGGATAATGAATTGCACGCGAACCTCGTAGTAAATATTGACCGGTCGCTGAAAACATTAGGCATTTCGTGGAAAACGAACACGGACGAGATCTATTACACTACCTGTACAAACGCCGTCGGAAGCAAGACGACGAAGCGGTCGATCCTATCCGAAATAGCGAGGATCTTCGATCCTTTGGGTTTGTTGGGTCCGGTCGTGTTACACGCAAAAAAGATCATGCAGGACGTGTGGCGATCGGGAGTCGCGTGGGACGAATCTGTTCCGCAGTCTATTCATTCGGAATGGACACAGTTCACGCAGCAATTAGAATTACTCCGAGCAGTTGCATTCCACCGAAGAGTTGTAACGGAGCAACCGCAAAATATCGAATTACACGGGTTTTGCGACGCGAGCACCATTGGATATGGCGCATGTTTGTACGTGCGGTCGACCGGGAAGGACGGGATTGTCAAATGTTATCTATTGTGCGCTAAATCGCGAGTTGCGCCGCTCAAGACGGTGACCATTCCACGATTAGAATTATGCGGCGCGTTATTGTTGACGCGACTATACCGCGAGGCGAGCGACGCGCTTAATATCTCACCTGATAAGGTGGTGTTTTGGTCCGACTCGACCGTGGTTTTACATTGGATTCAAACGGCACCGCATCGACTAAAAATGTATGCGGCCACGCGAGTCGCGGAAATCCAATCGGTCACCGGTGATCATACCTGGCGACACGTCCGCTCGGAGTACAATCCGGCAGACGCATTATCCCGAGGCCAATTACCACACGCGTTTCTACAGAATCGTGCATGGTTCGTCGGTCCGTCGTGGCTGACTAAAAACTCGGACGAATGGCCTAACGAAGTGCTGCAAAGCATCGAGATTCCCGAACTCAAGACGGTCACTTGCTTCGTCGCGAACACGAGCGCGGACGATTTATTCACGCGTTACTCTTCATATACCACGTTACGTAGGGTGATCGCACATTGTTTACGGTTCCGGCCACGTGGCCCGCGCGGCGGTTCGCTGAGCGCCCGAGAAATTCAGATGGCCGAGATTCGAATTATCCGAAACGTGCAGGCATCGCAATTCGGAGACGAAATTAAGTGCCTAAAGGCCAAAAATACGACGTCGAAAAGCCGAATCGCGAGTCTCAATCCTTTTCTGGACGACGACACGGTGCTACGGGTCGGTGGGCGCCTGCAAAAATCAGATCTGCCCTATGACCAAAAACATCCGATCTTGCTACCGAGTCGACATCGGCTAACTGACCTAATCATCCGGGAAACGCACGAGAAATACCATCACACGGGCATACAAACCACCTTACATATACTCCGACAAAGATTTTGGTTGCTTGACGGACGTAACCAAGTACGTCAGGTAATACGTGCGTGCACACGGTGTTTCCGTTTCAACGCGATTAACACCGAATATAGAATGGGCAATTTACCGGCGGTTCGAGTACGCGAGGCGACACCTTTCGAAAACATCGGCATAGATTTCTGCGGGCCCTTTTTCATAAAGGAACGCAAGCACCGAAACAGAACGCGAATCAAAACGTACGTGTGCGTGTTTGTGTGTATGGCCGTGAAGGCGGTGCATCTAGAAGTCGTTAGCGACCTGTCAACCGAGGGGTTCATCGCAGCTTTGCGACGGTTCGCGTCACGACGGGGTGTACCGGCTCATATATTCTCCGATAACGGCACAAATTTTGTAGGCGCGAGTAATCAACTAAAAGAATTATACGCGTTGCTCCATTCAGACACGCACCGAGAACGCGTTCAAAGATTTGCCAGTGACCATCGGATCACGTGGCATTTCAATCCACCAGCGGCTCCCCATTTCGGCGGTTTGTGGGAGTCAATGGTGAAACTGTTCAAACATCACCTTCGGCGGGTTGTCGGCGATTCACTTTTTACTTTCGAAGAGCTCAATACGCTCTGTATAGAGATTGAGGGCATCCTGAATTCCCGACCCATAACACCACTATCCTCCGACCCGAACGATTTGAACGCACTTACGCCAGCGCATTTTTTAATTGGGAAACCATTGACCACCCTTCCCGAAGATAACTTGGTACAAGTTCCAGCACACCGCCTATCCAATTGGCAGCACATCACGAAGGTTCGCCAAGACTTCTGGGCACGATGGAACAAAGAATATCTGAACGAGCTCCAAAAACGGCAGAAATGGACTAAGGACAGCCCAAACATCGAGGTCGGCGCCGTCGTGTTGCTCAAGGACAAAAATCAACCCTGTTCGCAGTGGGCGCTAGGCAGAATCACGGCCCTACATCCTGGTGAGGACGGAGTAGCGCGAGCAGCCACGGTAAAAACCGCAAACGGGGAATTCAAACGGACCACACAAATCATATGTCCGTTACCGTCCGAATAAACTCTTCACAAGCGTTTCGTAAACCGCAATCGTTAGCAGATTATCGACTTATGCATAACATAGACCACCGACTCCGTATAAACATTGTACATCTCTGAGTCACGACTAAAGGCGCAATAGTTGATCGTACCCTCTCAACGGGGGGAGTATGTCGCGTCGCAACACTTCGAAGTGTCAACGATCAATTGTAATACCATCGAATGGGCCTAACAGCCAGATAAGGCGAAGATCGTGTACCGCCTACAATCTACACATACATTCGTACAAACAAGCATATGGTGAAGATCGCGTTCCACCCAGCTAATATCAATATTAATATAAACGATAAGGTGAAGATCACGTTCCACCTGCAGTGTGCACACGTATACGAATTAGCGTCAGGCGAAGAACAAGTCCCGCCTGTAACGTCTATAAAACACGATTATACGAATTATAAATAACCATAAGAGCTCGCGATCCGTCCGTTTCATCGATCCGTTAGATTTGGCGGGAAACCGTCGAGCCTTATATGGTCATGGGAATCGCCAATGACCATATAAGGTAATAGGGCAGCGACAGCGACGACGAAGATCCGACGATCGCGACGAAACATCTGCCGATCGCGATTCAAGGGAGAGAGCGCGAATATATGGAACGCGGCCGCGGGCCGCGAGACAGTTCGCCTGAACGATTAGGCTGTTATTGTACACGAACGAAAATCAACTTTATAGACCTTTATAGACTGGCATATCGCGAGTCCAATTCGACAAAGCGATTAATAAAGACATCGTACTTTCAAAAGTGTTGTTTATTCGAACACGTAAGCGAAACCACGGAGCGTGCGGGATCGCTCCGACGCGTAGTAATTCCTACAAAGACCACATAATATTACTAGAATATAGAAGAATATTCGAGAATATACTAGAATATAGCAGAATATACCAGAATATACTTGAATATACCAGAATATACCATAATATTACTTGAATATGGAAGAATATACGAGAATATACCATAATATTACTAGAATAAAGAAGAATATACGAGAATATACCTGAATATACTAGAATATAGCAGAATATACCAGAATATACCATAATATTACTAGAATATAGAAGAGTATACGAGAATATAAATGAATATACTAGAATATACCAGAATATACCATCATATTACTCGAATATAGAAGAATATACGAGAATATACCAGAATATACTAGAATTTAGCATAATATACCAGAATATTCCAGAATATACCATAATATTACTAGAATATAGAAGAATATACGAGAATATACCTGAATATACCTGAATATACTAGAATATAGCAGAATATACCAGAATATGCTTGAATATAGCAGAATATACCACAATATTACTCGAATATAGAAGAATATACGAGAATATACGATAATATTACTAGAATATAGGAGAATATACCAGAATATACCATAATATTACTAGAATATAGAAGAATATTCGAGAATATACTAGAATATAGCAGAATATACGAGAATATACTTGAATATACAGGAATATACCATAATATTACTAGAATATAGAAGAATATACCAGAATATACCATAATATTACTAGAATATAGAAGAATATACCAGAATATACCTGAATATACCTGAATATACTAGAATATAGCAGAATATACCAGAATATACTTCAATATACCAGAATATACCATTATATTACTCGAATATAGATGAATATACGAGAATATACGATAATATTACTAGAATATACGAGAATATACCATAATATTACTAGAATATAGAAGAATATACCAGAATATACCATAATATTACTAGAATATAGAAGAATGTACCAGAATATACCATAATATTACTAGAATATAGAAGAATATAACAGAATATACCTGAATATTCCTAGAATATAGAAGAATATACCAGAATATACCATAATATTACTAGAATATAGAAGAATATACGAGAATATACCTGAATATACTAGAACATAGCAGAATATACCAGAATATACCATAATATTACTAGAATATAGAAGAATATAACAGAATATACCTGAATATACCTGAATATACTAGAATATAGCAGATATACCAGAATATACTTGAATATACCAGAATATACCATAATATTACTCGAATATAGAAGAATATACGAGAATATACCAGAATATACCAGAATATACCATAATATTACTAGAATATAGATGAATACACGAGAATATACCTGAATATACTAGAATATAGCAGAATATGCCAAAATATACCATAATATTACTAGAAAATAGAAGAATATACGAGAATATACCTCAATATACTAGAATATAGCAGAATATACCAGAATATACCATAATATTACTCGAATATAGAAGAATATACGAGAATATACGATAATATTACTAGAATATAGGAGAATATACCATAATATTACTAGAATATAGAAGAATATTCGAGAATATACTAGAATATAGCAGAATATACCAGAATATATTTGAATATACCAGAATATACCATAATATTACTCGAATATGGAAGAATATACGAGAATATACCATAATATTACTCGAATATGGAAGAATATACGAGAATATACCATAATATTACTAGAATATAGGAGAATATACCATAATATTACTCGAATATGGAAGAATATACGAGAATATACCATAATATTACTAGAATATACAAGAATATACCAGAATATACCATAATATTACTAGAATATAGAAGAATATACCAGAATATACCATAATATTACTAGAATATAGGAGAATATACCATAATATTACTAGAATATAGAAGAATATTCGAGAATATACTAGAATATAGCAGAATATACCAGAATATACTTGAATATACCAGAATATACCATAATATTACTCGAATATGGAAGAATATACGAGAATATACCATAATATTACTCGAATATGGAAGAATATACGAGAATATACCATAATATTACTAGAATATAGGAGAATATACCATAATATTACTAGAATATAGAAGAATATTCGAGAATATACTAGAATATAGCAGAATATACCAGAATATACTTGAATATATCACAATATACCATAATATTACTTGAATATGGAAGAATATACGAGAATATACCATAATATTACTAGAATATAGAAGAATATACCAGAATATACCATAATATTTCTAGAATATAGAAGAATATACCAGAATATACCATAATATTACTAGAATATAGGAGAATATACCATAATATTACTAGAATATAGAAGAATATTCGAGAATATACTAGAATATAGCAGAATATACCAGAATATACTTCAATATACCAGAATATACCATAATATTACTCGAATATGGAAGAATATACGAGAATATACCATAATATTACTAGAATATTGAAGAATATAACAGAATATACCGGAATATACCTGAATATACTAGAATATAGCAGAATATACCAGAATATACTTGAATATACCAGAATATACCATAATATTACTCGAATATAGAAGAATATACGAGAATATACGATAAAATTACTAGAATATAGGAGAATATAGCATAATATTACTAGAATATAGAAGAATATTCGAGAATATACTAGAATATAGCAGAATATACTAGAATATAGCAGAATATACCAGAATATATTTGAATATACCAGAATATACCATAATATTACTCGAATATGGAAGAATATACGAGAATATACCATAATATTACTCGAATATGGAAGAATATACGAGAATATACCATAATATTACTAGAATATACAAGAATATACCAGAATATACCATAATATTACTAGAATATAGAAGAATATACCAGAATATACCATAATATTACTAGAATATAGGAGAATATACCATAATATTACTAGAATATAGAAGAATATTCGAGAATATACTAGAATATAGCAGAATATACCAGAATATACTTGAATATACCAGAATATACCATAATATTACTCGAATATGGAAGAATATACGAGAATATACCATAATATTACTCGAATATGGAAGAATATACCATAATATTACTAGAATATAGAAGAATATTCGAGAATATACTAGAATATAGCAGAATATACCAGAATATACATGAATATATCACAATATACCATAATATTACTTGAATATGGAAGAATATACGAGAATATACCATAATATACCATAATATTACTCGAATATAGAAGAATATACGAGAATATACGATAATATTACTAGAATATAGGAGAATATACCATAATATTACTAGAATATAGAAGAATAAACGAGAATATACCTGAATATACTAGAATATAGCAGAATATGACAGAATATACCATAATATTACTAGAATATAGAAGAATATACCAGAATATACCATAATATTACTAGAATATAGAAGAATATACCAGAATATACCATAATATTACTAGAATATAGAAGAATATACCAGAATATATCTGAATATACCTGAATATACTAGAATATACCAGAATATACCAGAATATACCATAATATTACTCGAATATAGAAGAATATACGAGAATATACCTCAATATACTAGAATATACCAGAATATACCAGAATATACCAGAATATACCATAATATACCATAATATTACTCGAATATAGAAGAATATACGAGAATATACCTGAATATACTAGAATATACTAGAATATAGCAGAATATACCAGAATATACTTGAATATACCAGAATATACCATAATATTACTCGAATATAGAAGAATATACGGGAATATACCTGAATATACTAGAATATACCAGAATATACCATAATATTACTCGAATATAGAAGAATATACGAGAATATACCTCAATATACTAGAATATACCAGAATATACCAGAATATACCAGAATATACCATAATATACCATAATATTACTCGAATATAGAAGAATATACGAGAATATACCTGAATATACTAGAATATACTAGAATATAGCAGAATATACCAGAATATACTTGAATATACCAGAATATACCATAATATTACTCGAATATAGAAGAATATACGGGAATATACCTGAATATACTAGAATATAGCAGAATATACCAGAATATACCATAATATTACTCGAATATAGAGGAATATACGAGAATATACCAAAATATACTAGAATATAGCAGAATATAATAGAATATACGAGAATATAGCAGAATATGCCAGAATATACCATAATATTACTAGAATATAGAAGAATATACGAGATTATACCTGAATATACTAGAATATAGCAGAATATGCCAGAATATACCATAATATTACTAGAATATACGAGAATATACCTGAATATATTAGAATATAGCAGAATATGCCAGAATACACCATAATGTTACTCGAATATAGAAGAATATACGAGAATATACCTGAATATACTAGAATATACTAGAATATACCAGAATATACCAGAATATACTTGAATATACCAGAATATAACATAATATTACTCGAATATAGAAGAATATACGAGAATATACGATAATATTACTAGAATATAGGAGAATATACCAGAATATACCATAATATTACTACAATATAGAAGAATATTGGAGAATATACTAGAATATAGCAGAATATACCAGAATATACTTGAATATACCAGAATATACCATAATATTACTTGAATATGGAAGAATATACGAGAATATACCATAATATTACTAGAATAAAGAAGAATATACGAGAATATACCTGAATATACTAGAATATAGCAGAATATACCAGAATATACCATAATATTACTAGAATATAGAAGAGTATACGAGAATATAAATGAATATACTAGAATATACCAGAATATACCATCATATTACTCGAATATAGAAGAATATACGAGAATATACCAGAATATACTAGAATTTAGCATAATATACCAGAATATTCCAGAATATACCATAATATTACTAGAATATAGAAGAATATACGAGAATATACCTGAATATACCTGAATATACTAGAATATAGCAGAATATACCAGAATATGCTTGAATATAGCAGAATATACCACAATATTACTCGAATATAGAAGAATATACGAGAATATACGATAATATTACTAGAATATAGGAGAATATACCAGAATATACCATAATATTACTAGAATATAGAAGAATATTCGAGAATATACTAGAATATAGCAGAATATACGAGAATATACTTGAATATACAGGAATATACCATAATATTACTAGAATATAGAAGAATATACCAGAATATACCATAATATTACTAGAATATAGAAGAATATACCAGAATATACCTGAATATACCTGAATATACTAGAATATAGCAGAATATACCAGAATATACTTCAATATACCAGAATATACCATTATATTACTCGAATATAGAAGAATATACGAGAATATACGATAATATTACTAGAATATACGAGAATATACCATAATATTACTAGAATATAGAAGAATATACCAGCATATACCATAATATTACTAGAATATAGAAGAATGTACCAGAATATACCATAATATTACTAGAATATAGAAGAATATAACAGAATATACCTGAATATTCCTAGAATATAGAAGAATATACCAGAATATACCATAATATTACTAGAATATAGAAGAATATACGAGAATATACCTGAATATACTAGAACATAGCAGAATATACCAGAATATACCATAATATTACTAGAATATAGAAGAATATAACAGAATATACCTGAATATACCTGAATATACTAGAATATAGCAGATATACCAGAATATACTTGAATATACCAGAATATACCATAATATTACTCGAATATAGAAGAATATACGAGAATATACCAGAATATACCAGAATATACCATAATATTACTAGAATATAGATGAATACACGAGAATATACCTGAATATACTAGAATATAGCAGAATATGCCAAAATATACCATAATATTACTAGAAAATAGAAGAATATACGAGAATATACCTCAATATACTAGAATATAGCAGAATATACCAGAATATACCATAATATTACTAGAATATAGAAGAATATACCAGAATATACCATAATATTACTAGAATATAGAAGAATATTCGAGAATATACTAGAATATAGCAGAATATACCAGAATATACTTCAATATACCAGAATATACCATAATATTACTCGAATATGGAAGAATATACGAGAATATACCATAATATTACTAGAATATTGAAGAATATAACAGAATATACCGGAATATACCTGAATATACTAGAATATAGCAGAATATACCAGAATATACTTGAATATACCAGAATATACCATAATATTACTCGAATATAGAAGAATATACGAGAATATACGATAAAATTACTAGAATATAGGAGAATATAGCATAATATTACTAGAATATAGAAGAATATTCGAGAATATACTAGAATATAGCAGAATATACTAGAATATAGCAGAATATACCAGAATATATTTGAATATACCAGAATATACCATAATATTACTCGAATATGGAAGAATATACGAGAATATACCATAATATTACTCTAATATGGAAGAATATACGAGAATATACCATAATATTACTAGAATATACAAGAATATACCAGAATATACCATAATATTACTAGAATATAGAAGAATATACCAGAATATACCATAATATTACTAGAATATAGGAGAATATACCATAATATTACTAGAATATAGAAGAATATTCGAGAATATACTAGAATATAGCAGAATATACCAGAATATACTTGAATATACCAGAATATACCATAATATTACTCGAATATGGAAGAATATACGAGAATATACCATAATATTACTCGAATATGGAAGAATATACCATAATATTACTAGAATATAGAAGAATATTCGAGAATATACTAGAATATAGCAGAATATACCAGAATATACTTGAATATATCACAATATACCATAATATTACTTGAATATGGAAGAATATACGAGAATATACCATAATATACCATAATATTACTCGAATATAGAAGAATATACGAGAATATACGATAATATTACTAGAATATAGGAGAATATACCATAATATTACTAGAATATAGAAGAATATTCGAGAATATACTAGAATATAGCAGAATATACCAGAATATACTTGAATATACCAGAATATACCATAATATTACTTGAATATGGAAGAATATACGAGAATATACCATAATATTACTAGAATAAAGAAGAATATACGAGGATATACCTGAATATACTAGAATATAGCAGAATATACCAGAATATACCATAATATTACTAGAATATAGAAGAGTATACGAGAATATAAATGAATATACTAGAATATACCAGAATATACCATCATATTACTCGAATATAGAAGAATATACGAGAATATACCAGAATATACTAGAATTTAGCATAATATACCAGAATATTCCAGAATATACCATAATATTACTAGAATATAGAAGAATATACGAGAATATACCTGAATATACCTGAATATACTAGAATATAGCAGAATATACCAGAATATGCTTGAATATAGCAGAATATACCACAATATTACTCGAATATAGAAGAATATACGAGAATATACGATAATATTACTAGAATATAGGAGAATATACCAGAATATACCATAATATTACTAGAATATAGAAGAATATTCGAGAATATACTAGAATATAGCAGAATATACGAGAATATACTTGAATATACAGGAATATACCATAATATTACTAGAATATAGAAGAATATACCAGAATATACCATAATATTACTAGAATATAGAAGAATATACCAGAATATACCTGAATATACCTGAATATACTAGAATATAGCAGAATATACCAGAATATACTTCAATATACCAGAATATACCATTATATTACTCGAATATAGAAGAATATACGAGAATATACGATAATATTACTAGAATATACGAGAATATACCATAATATTACTAGAATATAGAAGAATATACCAGCATATACCATAATATTACTAGAATATAGAAGAATGTACCAGAATATACCATAATATTACTAGAATATAGAAGAATATAACAGAATATACCTGAATATTCCTAGAATATAGAAGAATATACCAGAATATACCATAATATTACTAGAATATAGAAGAATATACGAGAATATACCTGAATATACTAGAACATAGCAGAATATACCAGAATATACCATAATATTACTAGAATATAGAAGAATATAACAGAATATACCTGAATATACCTGAATATACTAGAATATAGCAGATATACCAGAATATACTTGAATATACCAGAATATACCATAATATTACTCGAATATAGAAGAATATACGAGAATATACCAGAATATACCAGAATATACCATAATATTACTAGAATATAGATGAATACACGAGAATATACCTGAATATACTAGAATATAGCAGAATATGCCAAAATATACCATAATATTACTAGAAAATAGAAGAATATACGAGAATATACCTCAATATACTAGAATATAGCAGAATATACCAGAATATACCATAATATTACTAGAATATAGAAGAATATACCAGAATATACCATAATATTACTAGAATATAGAAGAATATACGAGAATATGCCAGAATATAGCAGAATATACTTGAATATACCAGAATATACCATAATATTACTCGAATATGGAAGAATATACGAGAATATACGATAATATTACTAGAATATAGAAGAATAGACCAGAATATACCATAATCTTACTAGAATATAGAAGAATATACCAGAATATACCATAATATTACTAGAATATAGAAGAATATAACAGAATATACCTGAATATACCTGAATATACTAGAATATAGCAGAATATACCAGAATATACCATAATATTAGTCGAATATAGAAGAATATACGAGAATATACGATAATATTACTAGAATATAGGAGAATATACCATAATATTACTAGAATAAAAAAGAATATTCGAGAATATACTAGAATATAGCAGAATATACCAGAATATACTAGAATATACCATAATATTACTTGAATATGGAAGAATATACGAGAATAAACCATAATATTACTAGAATATAGAAGAATATACCAGAATATACCATAATATTACTAGAAAATAGAAGAATATACCAGAATATACTTGAATATACCAGAATATACCATAATATTACTCGAATATAGAAGAATATACGAGAATATACGATAATATTACTAGAATATAGGAGAATATACCATAATATTACTAGAATATGGAAGAGTATTCGAGAATATACCAGAATATAGCAGAGTATACCAGAATATACTTCAATATACCAGAATATACCATAATATTACTCGAATATGGAAGAATATACGAGAATATACCATAATAGTACTAGAATATAGAAGAATATAACAGAATATACCGGAATATACCTGACTATACTAGAATATAGCAGAATATAGCAGAATATACTTGAATATACCAGAATATACCATAATATTACTCGAATATAGAAGAATATACGAGAATATACGATAATATTACTAGAATATAGGAGAATATACCATAATATTACTAGAATATAGAAGAATATTCGAGAATATACTAGAATATAGCAGAATATACCAGAATATACTTGAATATACCAGAGTATACCATAATATTACTTGAATATGGAAGAATATACGAGAATATACCATAATATTACTAGAATAAAGAAGAATATACGAGAATATACCTGAATATACTAGAATATAGCAGAATATACCAGAATATACCATAATATTACTAGAATATAGAAGAGTATACGAGAATATTAATGAATATACTAGAATATACCAGAATATACCATCATATTACTCGAATATAGAAGAATATACGAGAATATACCAGAATATACTAGAATTTAGCATAATATACCAGAATATTCCAGAATATACCATAATATTACTAGAATATAGAAGAATATACGAGAATATACCTGAATATACCTGAATATACTAGAATATAGCAGAATATACCAGAATATACTTGAATATACCAGAATATTCCATAATATTACTCGAATATAGAAGAATATACGAGTATATACGATAATATTACTAGAATATAGGAGAATATACCATAATATTACTAGAATATACAAGAATATTCGAGAATATACTAGAATATAGCAGAATATACCAGAATATACTAGAATATACCATAATATTACTTGAATATGGAAGAATATACGAGAATATACGATAAAATTACTAGAATATACGAGAATATACCATAATATTACTAGAATATTGAAGAATATACCAGAATAAACCATAATATTATTAGAATATAGAAGAATATACCAGAATATACCATAATATAACTAGAATATAGAAGA
>NW_027489772.1:0-26017 GCF_050948215.1 Halictus rubicundus | reverse complement strand
ATATTCTAGTAATATTATGGTATATTCTGGTATATTCAAGTATATTCTGGTATATTCTGGTATATTCTAGTATATTATCGAATATTCTTCTATATTCTAGTAATATTATGGCATATTCTCCTATATTCTAGTAATATTATCGTATATTCTCGTATATTCCTCTATATTCGAGTAATATTATGGTATATTCTGATATATTCAAGTATATTCTGGTATATTCTGGTATATTCTTCTATATTCTAGTAATATTATGGTATATTCTGGTATATTCTTCTATATTCTAGTAATATTATGGTATATTCTGGCATATTCTGCTATATTCTAGTATATTCAGGTATATTCTCGTATATTCTTGTATATTCTAGTAATATTATGGTATATTCTGGTATATTCTTCTATATTCTCGTAATATTATGGTATATTCTGGTATATTCAAGTATATTCTGGTATATTCTGCTATATTCTAGTATATTCTGCTATATTCTAGTATATTCTGGTATATTCTCGTATATTCTTCTATATTGTAGTAATATTATGGTATATTCTGGTATATTCTTCATTATTCTAGTAATATTATGCTATATTCTGGTATATTCAAGTACATTCTGGTATATTCTTCTATATTCTAGTAATATTATGGTATATTCTGGTATATTCTTCTATATTCTAGTAATATTATGGTATATTTGGTATATTCTTCTATATTCTAGTAATATTATGGTATATTCTCGTATATTCTTCTATATTCTCGTAATATTATGGTATATTCTGGCATATTCTGCTATATTCTAGTATATTCAGGTATATTCTCGTATATTCTTCTATATTGGAGTAATATTATGGTATATTCTGGTATATTCAAGTATATTCTGGTAAATTCTGCTATATTCTAGTATATTCAGGTATATTCAGGTATATTCGGGTATATTCTTCTATATTCTAGTAATATTCTAGTATATTCTGCTGTATTCTAGTAATATTATGGTATATTCTCGTATATTCTTCCATATTCGAGTAATATTATGATATATTCTGGTATATTCTGGTACATTCTGCTATATTCTAGTATATTCAGGTATATTCCCGTATATTCTTCTATATTCTAGTAATATTATGGTATATTCTCCTATATTCTAGTAATATTATCGTATATTCTCGTATATTCCTCTATATTCGAGTAATATTATGGTATATTCTGGTATATTCAAGTATATTCTGGTATATTCTGCTATATTCTAGTATATTCTAGTATATTCAGGCATATTCTCGTATATTCTTCTATATTCTAGTAATATTATGGTATATTCTGGCATATTCTGCTATATTCTAGTATATTCAGGTATATTCTCGTATATTCTTCTATATTCTAGTAATATTATGGTATATTCTGGTATATTCTTCTATATTCTAGTAATATTATGGTATATTCTCGTATATTCTTCCATATGCGAGTAATATTATGGTATATTCTGGTATATTCAAGTATATTCTAGTAATATTATTTTATATTCTAGTAATATTATCGTATATTCTCGTATATTCTTCTATATTGGAGTAATATTATGGTATATTCTGATATATTCAAGTATATTCTGGTATATTCTGGTATATTCTTCTATATTCTAGTAATATTCTAGTATATTCTGCTGTATTCTAGTAATATTATGGTATATTCTCGTATATTCTTCCATATTCGAGTAATATTATGATATATTATGGTATATTCTGGCATATTCTGCTATATTCTAGTATATTCAGGTATATTCTCGTATATTCTTGTATATTCTAGTAATATTATGGTATATTATGGTATATTCTCCTATATTCTAGTAATATTATCGTATATTCTCGTATATTCTTCTATATTCGAGTAATATTATGGTATATTCTGATATATTCAAGTATATTCTGGTATATTCTGGTATATTCTTCTATATTCTAGTAATATTCTAGTATATTCTGCTGTATTCTAGTAATATTATGGTATATTCTCGTATATTCTTCCATATTCGAGTAATATTATGATATATTCTGGTATATTCTGGTACATTCTGCTATATTCTAGTATATTCAGGTATATTCTCGTATATTCTTCTATATTCTAGTAATATTATGGTATATTCTGGCATATTCTGCTATATTCTAGTATATTCAGGTATATTCTCGTATATTCTTGTATATTCTAGTAATATTATGGTATATTCTGGCAAATTCAGCTATATTCTCGTATATTCTAGTATATTCTGCTATATTCTAGTATATTCTCGTATATTCTCGTATATTCTCGTATATTCTTCTATATTCGAGTAATATTATGGTATATTCTGGTATATTCAAGTATATTCTGGTATATTCTGCTGTATTCTATTATATTCAGGTATATTCAGGTATATTCGGGTATATTCTTCTATATTCTAGTAATATTATGGTATATTCTCGTATATTCGGCCATATTCGAGTAATATTATGGTATATTCTGGTATATTCAAGTATATTCTGGTATATTCTGCTATATTCTAGTATATTCTGCTATATTCTAGTATATTCTAGTATATTCTCGTATATTCTTCTATATTGTAGTAATATTATGGTATATTCTGGTATATTCTTCATTATTCTAGTAATATTATGCTATATTCTGGTATATTCAAGTATATTCTGGTATATTCTGCTATATTCTAGTATATTCTACTATATTCAGGCATATTCTCGTATATTCTTCTATATTCTAGTAATATTATGGTATATTCTGGCATATTCTGCTATATTCTAGTATATTCAGGTATATTCTCGTATATTCTTGTATATTCTAGTAATATTATGGTATATTCTGGTATATTCTTCTATATTCTAGTAATATTATGGTATATTCTGGTATATTCAAGTATATTCTGGTATATTCTGCTATATTCTAGTATATTGTCGAATATTCTTCTATATTCTAGTAATATTATGGTATATTCTCCTATATTCTAGTAATATTATCGTATATTCTCGTATATTCTTCTATATTCGAGTAATATTATGGTATATTCTGATATATTCAAATATATTCTGGTATATTCTGGTATATTCTTCTATATTCTAGTAATATTATGGTATATTCTGGTATATTCTTATATATTTTAGTAATATTATGGTATATTCTGGTATATTCTTCTATATTCTAGTAATATTATGGTATATTCTCGTATATTCTTCTATATTCGAGTAATATTATGGTATATTCTGGTATATTCTTCTATATTCTAGTAATATTATGGTATATTCTCGTATATTCTTCTATATTCGAGTAATATTATGGTATATTCTGGTATATTCTGGTATATTCTCGTATATTCTTCTATATTCGAGTAATATTATGGTATATTCTGGTATATTCTTCTATATTCTAGTAATATTATGGTATATTCTCGTATATTCGTCCATATTCGAGTAATATTATGGTATATTCTGGTATATTCTGCTATATTCTAGTATATTCTAGTATATTCAGGTATATTCTCGTATATTCATCTAAATTCTAGTAATATTATGGTATATTCTGGTATATTCTTCTATATTCTAGTAATATTATGGTATATTCTGCTATATTCTTCTATATTCTAGTAATATTATGGTATATACTGGTATATTTTTCTATATTCTAGTAATATTATGGTATATTCTGGTATATTCTTCTATATTCTAGTAATATTATGGTATATTCTCGTATGTCCTTCCATATTCGACTAATATTATGGTATATTCTGGTATATTCAAGTATATTCTGGTATATTCTGCTATATTCTAGTATATTCTCGAATATTCTTCTATATTCTAGTAATATTATGGTATATTCTCCTATATTCTAGTAATATTATCGTATATTCTCGTATATTCTTCTATATTCGAGTAATATTATGGTATATTCTGGTATATTCAAGTATATTCTGGTATATTCTGGTATATTCTAGTATATTCAGGTATATTCTCGTATATTCTTCTATATTCTAGTAATATTATGATATATTCTGGTATATTCTGGTACATTCTGCTATATTCTAGTATATTCTCGTATATTCTTCTATATTCTAGTAAAATTATGGTATATTCTGGCATATTCTGCTATATTCTAGTATATTCAGGTATATTCTCGTATATTCTTCTATATTCTAGTAATATTATGGTATATTCTGTTATATTCTTCTATATTCTAGTAATATTATGGTATATTCTGGTATATTCTTCTATATTCTAGTAATATTATGGTATATTCTGTTATATTCTTCTATATTCTAGTAATATTATGGTATATTCTGGTATATTCTTCTATATTCTAGTAATATTATGGTATATTCTCGTATATTCTTCCATATTCGAGTAATATTATGGTATATTCTGGTATATTCAAGTATATTCTAGTAATATTATTTTATATTCTTCTATATTCTAGTAATATTATGGTATATTCTCCTATATTCTAGTAATATTATCGTATATTTTCTCGTATATTCTTCTATATTCTAGTAATATTATGGTATATTCTGGCATATTCTGCTATATTCTAGTATATTCAGGTATATTCTCGTATATTCTCGTATATTCTAGTAATATTATGATATATTCTGGTATATTCTTCTATATTCTAGTAATATTATGGTATATTCTGGTATATTCAAGTATATTATGGTATATTCTGCTATATTCTAGTATATTATCGAATATTCTTCTATATTCTAGTAATATTATGGTATATTCTCCTATATTCTAGTAATATTATCGTATATTCTCGTATATTCTTCTATATTCGAGTAATATTATGGTATATTCTGATATATTCAAGTATATTCTGGTATATTCTGGTATATTCTTCTATATTCTAGTAATATTATGGTATATTCTGGTATATTCTTGTATATTCTAGTAATATTATGGTATATTCTGGTATATTCTTCTATATTCTAGTAATATTATGGCATATTCTCGTATATTCTTCTATATTCGAGTAATATTATGGTATATTCTGGTATATTCTTCTATATTCTAGTAATATTCTAGTATATTCTGCTGTATTTTAGTAATATTATGGTATATTCTCGTATATTCTTCCATATTCGAGTAATATGATGATATATTCTGGTATATTCTGGTACATTCTGCTATATTCTAGTATATTCAGGTATATTCTCGTATATTCTTCTATATTCTAGTAATATTATGGTATATTCTGGTATATTCAAGTATATTCTGCTGTATTCTAGTATATTCAGGTATATTCAGGTATATTCGCGTATATTCTTCTATATTCTAGTAATATTATGGTATATTCTGGTATATTCTGGAATATTCTGGTATATTCTGCTATATTATAGTATATTCTGGTATATTCTCGTATATTCTCCTATATTGTAGTAATATTATGGTATATTCTGGTATATTCTTCATTATTCTAGTAATATTATGCTATATTCTGGTATATTCAAGTATATTCTGGTATATTCTGCTATATTCTAGTATATTCTGCTATATTCTAGTATATTCTGGTATATTCTCGTATATTCTTCTATATTGTAGTAATATTATGGTATATTCTGGTATATTCTTCATTATTCTAGTAATATTATGCTATATTCTGGTATATTCAAGTATATTCTGGTATATTCTGCTATATTCTAGTATATTCTAGTATATTCAGGCATATTCTCGTATATTCTTCTATATTCTAGTAATATTATGGTATTTTCTGGCATATTCTGCTATATTCTAGTATATTCAGGTATATTCTCGTATATTCTTGTATATTCTAGTAATATTATGGTATATTCTGGTATATTCTTCTATATTCTGGTATATTCTTCTATATTCTAGTAATATTATGGTATATTCTGGTATATTCAAGTATATTCTGGTATATTCTGCTATATTCTAGTATATTATCGAATATTCTTCTATATTCTAGTAATATTATGGTATATTCTCCTATATTCTAGTAATATTATCGTATATTCTCGTATATTCTTCTATATTCGTGTAATATTATGGTATATTCTGATATATTCAAGTATATTCTGGTATATTCTGGTATATTCTTCTATATTCTAGTAATATTATGGTATATTCTGGTATATTCTTCCATATTTTAGTAATATTATGGTATATTCTGGTATATTCTTCTATATTCTAGAAATATAATGGTATATTCTCGTATATTCTTCTATATTGTAGTAATATTATGGTATATTCTGGTATATTCTTAATTATTCTAGTAATATTATGCTATATTCTGGTATATTCAAGTATATTCTGGTATATTCTGCTATATTCTAGTATATTCTAGTATATTCAGGCATATTCTCGTATATTCTTCTATATTCTAGTAATATTATGGTATTTTCTGGCATATTCTGCTATATTCTAGTATATTCAGGTATATTCTCGTATATTCTTGTATATTCTAGTAATATTATGGTATATTCTGGTATATTCTTCTATATTCTGGTATATTCTTCTATATTCTAGTAATATTATGGTATATTCTGGTATATTCAAGTATATTCTGGTATATTCTGCTATATTCTAGTATATTATCGAATATTCTTCTATATTCTAGTAATATTATGGTATATTCTCCTATATTCTAGTAATATTATCGTATATTCTCGTATATTCTTCTATATTCGTGTAATATTATGGTATATTCTGATATATTCAAGTATATTCTGGTATATTCTGGTATATTCTTCTATATTCTAGTAATATTATGGTATATTCTGGTATATTCTTCCATATTTTAGTAATATTATGGTATATTCTGGTATATTCTTCTATATTCTAGAAATATAATGGTATATTCTCGTATATTCTTCTATATTCGAGTAATATTATGGTAAATTCTGGTATATTCTTCTATATTCTAGTAATATTATGGTATATTCTCGTATATTCTTCTATATTCGAGTAATATTATGGTATATTCTGGTATATTCTGGTATATTCTGGTATATTCTGGTATATTCTCGTATATTCTTCTATATTCGAGTAATATTATGGTATATTCTGGTATATTCTTCTATATTCTAGTAATATTATGGTATATTCTCGTATATTCGTCCATATTCGAGTAATATTATGGTATATTCTGGTATATTCAAGTATATTCTGGTATATTCTGCTATATTCTAGTATATTCTAGTATATTCAGGTATATTCTCGTATATTCATCTATATTCTAGTAATATTATGGTATATTCTGGTATATTCTTCTATATTCTAGTAATATTATGGTATATTCTGCTATATTCTTCTATATTCTAGTAATATTATGGTATATTCTGGTATATTTTTCTATATTCTAGTAATATTATGGTATATTCTGGTATATTCTTCTATATTCTAGTAATATTATGGTATATTCTCGTATGTCCTTCCATATTCGACTAATATTATGGTATATTCTGGTATATTCAAGTATATTCTGCTATATTCTGCTATATTCTAGTATATTCTCGAATATTCTTCTATATTCTAGTAATATTATGGTATATTCTCCTATATTCTAGTAATATTATCGTATATTCTCGTATATTCTTCTATATTCGAGTAATATTATGGTATATTCTGGTATATTCAAGTATATTCTGGTATATTCTGATATATTCTAGTATATTCAGGTATATTCTCGTATATTCTTCTATATTCTAGTAATATTATGGTATATTCTGGCATATTCTGCTATATTCTAGTATATTCAGGTATATTCTCGTATATTCTTCTATATTCTAGTAATATTATGGTATATTCTGTTATATTCTTCTATATTCGAGTAATATTATGGTATATTCTGGTATATTCTTCTATATTCTAGTAATATTCTAGTATATTCTGCTGTATTCTAGTAATATTATGGTATATTCTCGTATATTCTTCCATATTCGAGTAATATGATGATATATTCTGGTATATTCTGGTACATTCTGCTATATTCTAGTATATTCAGGTATATTCTCGTATATTCTTCTATATTCTAGTAATATTATGGTATATTCTGGCATATTCTGCTATATTCTAGTATATTCAGGTATATTCTCGTATATCCTTGTATATTCTAGTAATATTATGGTATATTCTGGCACATTCAGCTATATTCTCGTATATTCTAGTATATTCAGCTATATTCTAGTATATTCTCGTATATTCACGTATATTCTTCTATATTCGAGTAATATTATGGTATATTCTGGTATATTCAAGTATATTCTGCTGTATTCTAGTATATTCAGGTATATTCAGGTATATTCGGGTATATTCTTCTATATTCTAGTAATATTATGGTATATTCTGGTATATTCTGGAATATTCTGGTATATTCTGCTATATTATAGTATATTCTGGTATATTCTCGTATATTCTTCTATATTGTAGTAATATTATGGTATATTCTGGTATATTCTTCATTATTCTAGTAATATTATGCTATATTCTGGTATATTCAAGTATATTCTGGTATATTCTGCTATATTCTAGTATATTCTGCTATATTCCAGTATATTCTGGTATATTCTCGTATATTCTTCTATATTGTAGTAATATTATGGTATATTCTGGTATATTCTTCATTATTCTAGTAATATTATGCTATATTCTGGTATATTCAAGTATATTCTGGTATATTCTGCTATATTCTAGTATATTCTAGTATATTCAGGCATATTCTCGTATATTCTTCTATATTTTAGTAATATTATGGTATATTCTGGTATATTCTTCTATATTCTAGTAATATTATGGTATATTCTCGTATATTCTTCTATATTCGAGTAATATTATGGTATATTCTGGTATATTCTGGTATATTCTGGTATATTCTGGTATATTCTGGTATATTCTGGTATATTCTCGTATATTCTTCTATATTCGAGTAATATTATGGTATATTCTGGTATATTCTTCTATATTCTAGTAATATTATGGTATATTCTCGTATATTCGTCCATATCCGAGTAATATTATGGTATATTCTGGTATATTCAAGTATATTCTGGTATATTCTGCTATATTCTAGTATATTCTAGTATATTCAGGTATATTCTCGTATATTCATCTATATTCTAGTAATATTATGGTATATTCTGGTATATTCTTCTATATTCTAGTAATATTATGGTATATTCTGCTATATTCTTCTATATTCTAGTAATATTATGGTATATTCTGGTATATTTTTCTATATTCTAGTAATATTATGGTATATTCTGGTATATTCTTCTATATTCTAGTAATATTATGGTATATTCTCGTATGTCCTTCCATATTCGACTAATATTATGGTATATTCTGGTATATTCAAGTATATTCTGGTATATTCTGCTATATTCTAGTATATTCTCGAATATTCTTCTATATTCTAGTAATATTATGGTATATTCTCCTATATTCTAGTAATATTATTGTTTTTTCGTGTATAAAAAATGTCTTTATTTTCAAAACTTAACACTTAACAATATGTTGCCTGCTGAATTAACGTTGGGCAACTATTTTACAGAGCCAGTGATCTGGAGCGGTACAATATTTGAGTATTTTTAAATGGGTTTCGAGACAATTCTCCGAATGATGAGATTGTTCTCTCCGAATGGTGAGATTGTTGTCTCCGAATGATGAGACAGTTCTGACTGTTCGCGAATTGAGACTGTTCTCAGAGTGTTTAGCAGTTCTCTCCGAGTAGTGGGATGGTTCTCTCCGAATGGTGAGATTATTGTCTCCGAATGATGAGACAGTTCTGACTGTTCGCGAATTGAGACTGTTCTCAGAGTGTTTAGCAGTTCTCTCCGAGTAGTGAGATGGTTCTGATTTTCTGTCCCGGGGTCCGTTCGCTGGTCACCTCGGTGGTGTCAAGAAAAGTTCCTAATTTGGGGGTAAAGTCTTTCCTATTCGCTGGTTGACTTGAGGGAGAAGAATCTTCCGGGATAGCCCTCACCGGTGGAGGAGGAAGTCTCCACCCACAAGTCAAACCAGGAAAATTGCTGTAACGAATAACAGGACCCCGGAACAGCCCGAGTAAATAGCCTAAGTGGCTCGCGAACGAATTTATGACCCCTTAGCTTGGGTCCGGTGACGAAGGCTAAGGACGCGCGTACATGTGGCTCAAGAGGGGTTGCGCTCTTAGCCTGGTCGACGCTCGTGCGGGCTATAAGGCCCGCTTTGTCCGAATCCGGGACCTCCGGTACATTGCGGGTGGTACGCGGAGCGAGGGTTTCCCGGATTGACTTTATGGCCACTTTCCAATGCCATCAGCTAAAAAACCCTCGAGTGGCGCATGGCCACTCGAGCATTAGCATTCTTCTAATTTTCGAAGGACGGCTTGAAATCGGAGAAGGGCTTTATTTATGGCTTTCAGCTTTCTTACTTGTAGCTGTTGCCTCGCGACGATTTACTATATGCTGAAAAACTCGGTGGGAACGAACATGCTCCCCCCGTTGAACTGTACGCATAGTTCAATGAAACGAATCGGATTATCTAATGCCCTATGATGGCAGCGCGAATGAGATAAGAATATAAATAATATATTAAATAAGACGAATAAAATATGAAAAAACGCAATCGAACGTAATTATAGGATTAAGCGCTAAACGAGTAAACGATTAATATAATACGAGTAAATGCAAAAGAAAAATAAATGATGAAACGCATAAAATCCTACCGCTAATATAACTACATAAAATGAAGATTTACGTAATTATATACGAACGAATGATAACGCAAAGAATAAAGGAAGAAACGAGTAAAATTAACGCAATTGTTCATGAAATTATTCAATTGGTATCGGAAGCAATCGGAAGGGGGGCAAGCTGCTTCACATTTCGTTTATATACACCATTACTGGTTTTGACTGTGACAGCACGTATGATGTTGTCGGCGCCGGGATGGATCTCCAAGATTCTTCCAAGATTCCACTGGAGTGGAGGCAGGTGATCGTCCTTCAGGATGACAACCGTGCCTTCCTGGATGTCGTGGGATCCCTTCATCCACTTGGTCCGGGTTTGTAGTTGGTGGATGTATTCCTTGGACCACCTGGCCCAGAAGTCCTGCTTAACCTTTTGTATGTGCTGCCAATTTGACAGCCGATTGCTCGGACTTGCGGTGAAGTCAGCTTCAGGCACACTCGTTATCGCAGTACCAATAAGGAAATGGGCAGGAGTCAATGCTGCGGGGTCGTTTGGATCGGAAGAAAGAGGAGTCAATGGTCGGGAATTTAGGATTCCCTCGATTTCGGTTACGAACGTGGCAAATTGCTCATACGTGAAAAGCTGATCACCGACAACACGCCTTAAATGATGTTTGAACGACTTTACAGCTGCTTCCCAGAGTCCACCGAAGTGAGGAGACAAGGCAGGCATAAAATGCCATGAAATCTTTTTGTCAGAGACAAATCGATTGACCCTCTCATCCTCTCGTAGAACTCTGTGAAGTTCGTTCAATTCGTTGTTGGCACCTACGAAATTAGTGCCATTGTCCGAATAAATGTTACTACAAATGCCCCTCCTCGCGATGAATCTTTTCAAGGCTGCTAAAAAGGCGTCCGTAGTTAGATCGCCCACCACTTCTAAATGGACTGCCTTGGTGGAAAAACAGATAAATACGGCAACGTAAACCTTAACGCGCGTCCGATTTCGATGACGACGTTCTTTGATATAAAACGGTCCGCAAAAGTCTGTTCCAACGTTTGAAAATGGTCTGGATTCGGTAATGCGCGTGGTGGGTAAATTACCCATTAGGTAATTTGTCGTTGGTGGGCTGAATCGAAAGCATTTGATACAATTCCGGATGATTTTTCGGGTAGTGTTCTTACCATCGATTGGCCAGTATTTTTGTCGAACGTTGTATAGGGTAGAAGTCAATCCAGAATAACAATTTCGAATGTGAATATCGCGGATTATCAAATCGGTTATGTGATGGCTCTTTGGCAAAAGTATTGGATGTTTTGTGTTGTATTCTAGATCAGAATATTGCAGTCGACCACCTACGCGAAGTATCCCTTGTTCATCGATGAACGGGTTTAGAGATAATAGTTTGCTCTTAGGATTCAAACCGGCCTTTGATTTAAGAGCTGCGATCTCCTCGGAAAACGCGTTTGTCTGAGTTGACTTAATTATGATTTCGTTGGCGCGTTCTAATTCTTGAATGGAAATGGATCCAGTTTTGCGATTTGTCGGACGAAATCGTAAACAATATGAAATAATTCGGCGTAGACGGTCTATGCATGAATACCGTAATAACAAATCGAATGGTTGCGCACTGGTGACTGTAAAGCATTGTATATTACGCATTTCAGGCGTTTCTGGAGGAGGCTCAAAGCAAGATGCTGGCCATAGCGATTCGTCAGTAGCGAGCCAATCTGGTCCGTTGCACCAGATTTTGCTATTTATCAAAATCCTGGGAGTTGTGCCGCGTGATAACAAATCCGCAGGATTGTCTGAAGACCGAATATGTCGCCATGCGAGTATGTTTGTTTTAGTCTGAATTTCCACAACCCGGTTGGCCACAAAGGTTTTTAATATGTTAGGCGGTTTATGCAACCAATGTAGAACTATGGTAGAGTCTGTCCACAAAATCGTCTCGTGAATTTTGTGGTTCAGACACCTCGTGATTGAATCGTATAGTGACGAAAGGAGGACAGCCCCGCAAAGCTCCAGACGAGCTAAACTGATGGTTTTTAAGGGTGCAACGCGTGATTTTGCACAAAGAAGTCGTACCCTTATATTCCCCGATACGTCAAGGGACCGAATATATATGCAAGCCCCGTACGCCCGCTCGCTTGCATCGCAGAAGCCATGCAGCTCTAATCGTTTGACTGAGGGTTGAGAGACATGTCGCTCAAACTTTAAACCTTCCAAGAGGCTGAGCTCTTCTTGATAATTTGACCATTCAGTCTGGAGGCTCATGGGCAACGATTCGTCCCAATCGACCTTCAATTGCCATAACCGTTGCATTAATATCTTTGCAACGACTGTGACTGGACCGAGTAAACCTAACGGGTCAAAAATCTTCGCGATCGTTGAAAGAATCGTCCGTTTCGTATATGTATGTCGTGGCGTAACGTGAACTTGATAATTTATTGAATCGTCCTTCGGATCCCATGCAATACCTAACGTTTTTACTGTGGTGTCGCCGAAGAATTTTGGATGAATGTCTTCTTCGGAAAGTCCGGATAAGAGGTTTGGGTCGTTTGATACCCACTGCCGAATGTTTAAACCTCCTCGTTTTAATACTAGAATAATGTCGTTACGTAGTCGTAGCGTCTCGTCATAGTTATCTGTGCCGGTTAAAAGATCGTCTACGTATATGTCCTTGGAAATAACCTCGCAAGCCCTTGGGAAATGTATGAATTCCTCAGATGCCAATTGTTGTAAACATCTGATGGCTAAATATGGTGCAGAGGTTAAACCGAATGTTATTGTGTTGAGTTCGAATGTAGTAATTTCGTTTTTGTTATTTCTCCAGATAATCCTTTGAAATTGACGATCTTCAGGACGTACGAGAAATTGGCGATACATTTTTTCTATGTCACCTGATATAACATAGGTGTGCATCCGAAAGCGATTCAATAAAGTAAAAATGTCGTCCTGTATGGTCGGTCCTGTATGTAGCGAGTCATTTAAAGAAATCCCGGTTGTGGATTTAGCCGAACCATCGAATACAACTCGACATTTTGTGGTCGAGCTGGTGGGTTTGATGACGGCGTGATGAGGCAAATAATACCCGTGTGTGTCTTGGTCATTTTTTACCTGTGTCATGTGACCTAAATCAATATATTCGTCCATGATTCGATTATACTCGGTCCTGAGTTGCGAGTCGCGAGTAAGTTTACGTTCCAAAGACAAAAAGCGATTTAGAGCATGCGTACGGGATTCGCCGATTAGCTGCTTCTTCTCATTGAACGGAAGCGCTACTATATATCGTCCAGATTTCAATCGTCTGACTGTCCGTTTGAAATGGGACTCGCATTCATTTTCTGAAGGTGAAAAATATGAGTTATGCGGTCCCTCTTCAACCTCCCAAAATTTTTTCATATCAAATTCCACATTTGTTAATAAGGTTTTGTGTGTTTCGCGAATTGATGAAACCGGTGCACTCCCCCCGATGATCCATCCGAATTGTGTCTTTTGCAGTATCAGATCGGACTGTTGTTTAGAACCAATCTCGATCTGACCTATGCTAAGACACGCCAAAGTTGTTCCGGTACCGATTAACATGTCTACATGTGACGGCCGATGAAAATGAGGATCAGCAAGTTGTATATTTGATGGGATGTGCAATTGCGATTTATTAATTTGACGATCGGGTAACTGACTGGAAATATGTGGAATAATGAAAAAATTGAGAGTGCGATTGAATCCGTTAATGCGCGATTTGACCTTTATTCGTAGCGTTTTGTTCGTTACCGTTTTTAGCTCATTCAACACCTCGATGTTCACACTTCGTTCCTGACTGATTATATTTAATTTTTTGGCAAAAGCCTCTGTAATGAAATTCGCATTTGAACACGTGTCGAGTAACGTACGACACTCGAGAGGCCGATTGTTACAGTCGAAAGCGTGTACAATTGCGGTGGTCATGAGATCATGCGTAGAACCGTCTGTCAATAAGGAAGTGTATGGGAGCTTGTGTGAAACATCGAGATGCTGAGAAAGTCAAGAACTGCACCCGGGTTTCGGGCTGTCGGCACGTTCTTCTCTTTTTTGAAACTGTGGTCTCGAATCTTTGTGCAATCTGGTGTTGTGTGGTAAATTGCAAACTCTACATTTACTAGCATTGCACTGTTCAGCCGTGTGTCCTGGAGCTAAACAATTGAGGCAATGCTTCGCGTTTTTTACTGCTTCTATCCGTTTGTCGACATTCATTTTATCGAAGTGTTTACACTGAAATGTCTTATGATTTCCCTTTTCACAGATTGCACAAGTCGATAGCCGTGTTGTGATTGTCGCGAAGGTCTGTCGTCGATTAAATTTAGGGGACGATGGCGGAGAATATCGGGTTCGAGTTCCCTGATTTTGATGTACCCGATTAGCTGTCTGAAGCCTTGTTACGGGTCTGCTGGGAACATTTCCTTTCGGAGACTGAGGCACCGGTTCGTCCTCTCTCGATTGATGCGATGCGATATGTAGATATTTAAAAACGTCTAGTAATTTTGGCATTTCTGTGTCTGAAAGAGTATGTTCCCAGTTTTTGCGCGTGTCCCTTCCCATACGGGTTATTAAAATACTGATGAGGAGGTCATTCGCGATATCCTCCCAAGTCCGTCCTAACGCTTGAAGGGATCTGATGTGCAGTTGCATATAGTTTACCAAATCTCGGATTGCTTCCGACGAATCGTTTGACATGCTTGGGGTATCCCTCAATAAAGCCGCGTGTCGCAAAACTAATGCGCGTTTGTTATCATAAATCTCCACTAAATGATTCCACGCGATTTCGTAATTCTCGTCGCAAATAGTGAAAGCGCTGATCGCGGTTTCAGCCTTGTCTGTTAATGAGAGTTTTAAGTAATTTAATTTTTGAATGTTACTCAGTCCGGACTGAGAATGGATCATCGTCAAGAAAGCATCCTTGAAGGTGATCCATTTCTCCATTCGGCCATTGAATTTTGGTAAATCTATTTTTGGTAATTTTACATTCATCTGTGCGGCCTTCGGATATGTTTGACTTTCGTTTGTATTTTCATTATTCGATTGTTTGTCCGGAATGACTTTGAATAAAGCTTGAACTTCTAACGCGGCCGAAAGAACGTCGTCATATTGGTCGATTATTTCCTCGCGCTGTGTTTCTATTTTATCGTAGTCATTTGTCAGGAGAGCTAATTCATCCTGGTTCTGGTTAAATTTATCAAATAATGTACGTAGGCGAATGATTTTTTCATTGAGCTTTAGTTGCTCTCGTGTGGTATTTTGAAATTTCTTTACATAGTTGCTCAGTGATGTCATCTGAGCCTTGAAGTAACAACTTTTTTGGGAAATCGTGCGTATTAATTGCCTTTCGGTCTGCTCCTTTTCCGAATTTGCAGATGCCATTGTTCAAAACCGAATTCGGGATCAGGAAAATCGAGTAAATAGAAGGAAGGAAATTGGTAATTCAACAAACGAGTCTACCTTTGGCTGAATTAGTCTTCGTAGTCGTCAACGGCCGAATAGGTGCAGGAGACGTCTGGATCCGCAGTATACTGGAGGTTCCGCTTCCTGGTTGTTTTTCCTGGATGTGGTTTTCGGGTGTAGTAGCCAACACCAAACCTTTGGTTGATGTATTCGTCTCTGGTCCGTATGCTGCCAAAGACGTCTGGTCCCAAGGTGTGTTTGCAGCTTCCCGTAGAACCGATTTTTTTGCACTTGTCACAGTATGAAGCACGTGACTTAATGTCTTTTAAGTTCTTCACTAGTACCGCACTCCGAAATAGTCACTGGATCCGGCTCGAAGGACCAAAATGTTTTTTCGTGTATAAAAAATGTCTTTATTTTCAAAACTTAACACTTAACAATATGTTGCCTGCTGAATTAACGTTGGGCAACTATTTTACAGAGCCAGTGATCTGGAGCGGTACAATATTTGAGTATTTTTAAATGGGTTTCGAGACAATTCTCCGAATGATGAGATTGTTCTCTCCGAATGGTGAGATTGTTGTCTCCGAATGATGAGACAGTTCTGACTGTTCGCGAATTGAGACTGTTCTCAGAGTGTTTAGCAGTTCTCTCCGAGTAGTGAGATGGTTCTCTCCGAATGGTGAGATTATTGTCTCCGAATGATGAGACAGTTCTGACTGTTCGCGAATTGAGACTGTTCTCAGAGTGTTTAGCAGTTCTCTCCGAGTAGTGAGATGGTTCTGATTTTCTGTCCCGGGGTCCGTTCGCTGGTCACCTCGGTGGTGTCAAGAAAAGTTCCTAATTTGGGGGTAAAGTCTTTCCTATTCGCTGGTTGACTTGAGGGAGAAGAATCTTCCGGGATAGCCCTCACCGGTGGAGGAGGAAGTCTCCACCCACAAGTCAAACCAGGAAAATTGCTGTAACGAATAACAGGACCCCGGAACAGCCCGAGTAAATAGCCTAAGTGGCTCGCGAACGAATTTATGACCCCTTAGCTTGGGTCCGGTGACGAAGGCTAAGGACGCGCGTACATGTGGCTCAAGAGGGGTTGCGCTCTTAGCCTGGTCGACGCTCGTGCGGGCTATAAGGCCCGCTTTGTCCGAATCCGGGACCTCCGGTACATTGCGGGTGGTACGCGGAGCGAGGGTTTCCCGGATTGACTTTATGGCCACTTTCCAATGCCATCAGCTAAAAAACCCTCGAGTGGCGCATGGCCACTCGAGCATTAGCATTCTTCTAATTTTCGAAGGACGGCTTGAAATCGGAGAAGGGCTTTATTTATGGCTTTCAGCTTTCTTACTTGTAGCTGTTGCCTCGCGACGATTTACTATATGCTGAAAAACTCGGTGGGAACGAACAATTATCGTATATTCTCGTATATTCTTCTATATTCGAGTAATATTATGGTATATTCTGGTATATTCAAGTATATTCTGGTATATTCTGGTATATTCTAGTATATTCAGGTATATTCTCGTATATTCTTCTATATTCTAGTAATATTATGATATATTCTGGTATATTCTGGTACATTCTGCTATATTCTAGTATATTCAGGTATATTCTCGTATATTCTTCTATATTCTAGTAATATTATGATATATTCTGGTATATTCTGGTACATTCTGCTATATTCTAGTATATTCAGGTATATTCTCGTATATTCTTCTATATTCTAGTAATATTATGGTATATTCTGGTATATTCTGGTACATTCTGCTATATTCTAGTATATTCAGGTATATTCTCGTATATTCTTCTATATTCTAGTAATATTATGGTATATTCTGTTATATTCTTCTATATATATATATCTTTATTTGTTCCCCTTAGGGTTACAATCCTATAACCAACTCTACAAATTTCTTAACACTAGCCTAAAACTACCGCACGCAAGAGAGAAAGAGAGAGTGTAATTCGCAACGTCCCCTTACAATTACTTAAAACTAAAATAAAAACGCATACATTATCTCTTAAAAACACAAAACAAAACGCAACGGTCGCATAGAATATAAAATATACACAGACCATAACTATATATAAAAGTATACCCTCCCTAGTACAATTTCTTAAACCATAGAAATAAAATAGAAATTCCGTATAACCATAATACGGAGCAACAAATAAAGTAAAATAAAATAAAATAAAATAAAATAAAATAAAATAAAACAAAGTAGAATAAAAAATAAAATAAAATAATAAAAATAAAAATAAAAATACAGATAAAAATAAAATAAAATAAAATAAAATAAAACAAAACATAACACTACAGTTGACCTAAATCCTGCGGTCTAAGCTCTCATTATTAAAAGTTAATAACTAAAGCAGAGAAACACGTAAATAAAACCATACATTCACGCTTTCACACTCTCAAGCATTCTCTCACACTCCTTCAATCAGGCACCTCTCCTCTCCTCCATCCTCCTCTACCTCCCCTATGGACTTCCTTTCCTTTTTCCGCTTTTCTATCCATTCACATCTTTCCCTCTCCCATCTTTATTCTCCACTCTTCCACCCTCCTCATCCATTCCTCCCCTCCCCCATCATCATCCAGCACCTCCCCCATCTTCTCCTGCCATCCTCTTTCCTCCTCCACCCGCATACATTCCTCCCATACATGTTCCCAGCTCTCATCCCTCCAACCACACACTCTGCATTTCCTTTTCTCTTCTTCCATCCAATATTTCCCCCCCCTCATCTCACTTCCTAATCTAAACCTAGCTACCCTCTGCCACCTACTCTCCCCCCACCCTTTCATCAAATATCCCGGCACCCCCTCTCCCTTCACCATTCCATACCATCTGTTATACCTAGAAGCACTCAACTTCTCTCTTCTTTCCCCTCTCTGCCTTTCTTTCTCTCTCTTCACTAACTCTTCACTCAATCTCTCCCCCCCACTTTCTATCATCCTTTCCACCTCCTCCACTCCCCATCCCCTCCCTCGGAAGAAATCCCTTCTTTCCTTCTCCCATCCATCCACCTCTCCACCCCTCCTATCTCTCTCCCGCACCTCCTCCCAACACACCCTAGCTAATTCCCCTCCTCTTCCCTCCCCTAGCCTTTTCTCAAAACCCCACGCCCTCAACCCCGCCCTGCCCCTCAACAGCTCCCTTTGCACCTCCTCCCTCACCATGTATCCCGGCGTACATCTCTCCACCCCCAGCACCCACCTTAAAAATCTCTCTTGAACCCTCTCCAACCCTTCCCTCTCCTTCCAACCCCATATTTCCACTCCATAGCTCAAAACCGGCCATACCAACCTGTCAAACATCCAAATTCTTCTTCCCCAGTCTTTCCCAAACCTCCTCTTCCCTATTCCCCACACTTGACCCATTATCGCCGCACCCCTTCTCACCCTCTCCGCCACCTGCCCTTCTTGCCCTCCATCCCTCTTAATTACGTACCCTAAATATCTATACTGTCCCACCTCCTCCACAATCCTGCCCTTCCACCTCCACGTCGCCTTCTTCCATCTTCCCCCTCCCCTCCTGCACCTCATCACCTTAGACTTCTCAGCATTCAACACCAACCTCTTCTCCTCCAAATATCTCTCCAACACCCTCATCATCCCTTTCATCCCCATTTCATCCTCCGCCAGCATCGCAATATCGTCTGCGTAAGCCAGTGTGTACACTTTCCTCCCCCCCACCCTTACCCCTCCCCATCCCCCTCTTTCCAAGACCTCATCTACATCCGCCAGCAATAGTGTGAACAGGAGCGGGCTCAACGGACACCCCTGTCTCACCCCTCTTGCCGTCCAGAACTTTTCCCCTTCCTCCTCCCCCACCCTAACCCTACCCCTCGTCTCCCCCAGCACCTCCCCACACCTCCTCACCAACCCCTCTCTCACCCCCCTTCCCCTCATCGCCTCTAACAACACCTCCCTGTCCACCGAGTCAAATGCCGCCTTCAAATCTATAAAAAATATAACCAGCTTTTTCCCTTTCCCTCTCACTCTCCTGTTAATCAAATAGTTTAACACATATATGTTATCTATACACCCCAACCCCTTCCTAAAACCCACTTGACTCGGTGGCAACATACCTTTCTCCTCCACCTCCTTCCTCAACCTCTCTGTCAGCACTGCCGCATATACTTTATATGCCGTTTGAGTCAGTGTCACACCTCTGTAGTCCCCTACCTTTTTGCTCTCCCTTTTTTTGGCTACTGGCACCACCACCCCCTCCGTCCAGTCCTCCGGCCACCCTTCCCCCCTCCATACCCTCCTGCATATCCTCAGTAACCACTCCCCCACTTCCTCCCCACCATATTTCCACACCTCGTTGGGGATTCCATCACCTCCTGCCGCTTTCCCCGCTTTCAGATCTTTTAACACTTTACACACCTCTCCCCTTTCTATTTCCCCTTCCCCATCCCCCACCCTATCATTTACCCCTCCTTTTTTCACCCTCCATTCTACTCCTCCCAGTAAATCCCTAAAATACTCACCCCACTCCTCCATCTTTATTTTTTCATTTAAATGAGAACCTTTCTTCCTCTCCCTTTTTATTACCCTCCAAACCTGTCCCTCCGTCCTTATGGCTTCTATCTCCTTTTCCCATCTTTCCCTCTCTTTTTTCTTCTTCTCCTCACACATTTCCCTATATGCTCTTCTCTTCTCCTTAACCTCCTCCCCCTCCCCCCCCACCTTCTCCATCTCCTCAGCTCCTCCCTCACTTTCCTTTTTTCTTCCCTACATTCCTCATCCCACCAACCCTTCCTCTCCTCCCTTTTCTTTTTCTCCATTTTACCTAACACCTCTGTCACCCTCTCTCTCAGCTCCCTCCAGTCCTCCTCCACCCCCTTTCCTCCCTCCCCTTTCCTTCCGAATTTCTCCCTGAACTCCTTTCCTACCTCTTCCGTCCATATCCCTACCCCTCTCCTCTTCAACCTCCTACCTCTCCCCTCTCCCTCCTTTCTCCCCCCCTTCAGCCACACCGTCAGGGGCATGTGGTCTGAGTCTACCCTTTCCCCCACCTCCATCCTCTCTACCCCCTCCCTCGTGTCCTCATTCCCCAGTATATAGTCAATCACGGAGTTTCCCCTCTTCCCTACGAACGTCCATTCCCCCTCCTCATCACCCTTTACATTCCCATTCAATATACCCCACCCTCTCTCCTCCAAGTACCTACACAATCTCCTCCCCTCCGCGTTTACTTTCCCATCTTTAGATATCCTACTCCCCTTCCTATCCACCTCTTCGTCCTCCACCACTTCTCCCCCTTCTCCCCCTGTCCTCGCATTGAAATCTCCCCCTATGATGACTTTTACCTCTTTTTCCCTCTCCTCCATCCACTCCCCCAACGCCTCCAACTTATCCTGCATGTCCCCATTGACATACACCCCTACCACCCACCACCAGCCCTCCTCTGACCTTATTTTCACCGCCATCAGTCCCTCCCTCTCTCCTAGCTTCTCCCCCTCCATCTCTATCTCCTTCCTCACCCCTATTACCATTCCACCTCTCGCCCTCCCCATCCTTTCCTCTCTCCTTGCCCATTGTGTTTCCCACACATACCCCCTCGGCAACCTTCTTCTCACCTGCATCCACCCTTTCTCCTCTATCCACGTCTCCATCAATACTAAAACATCCCACTCTTCCAACCCCTTCCAGAACTCCTCATCCTTGTTCTTCATACCCGCTACATTCCAGAACACTACTTTCATACCCCTGATCCTCCCCTCCGCCTTTTCTCCCTCTCCCCTCCCTCCCCTTACCTCCCTTGCCCGTTTCCCTGCTCCTCTGCCCACTTCTCCTCCACTTCATCCCACCTTCTCATCCTCCCATTCACCCACATTTTCATGTAACCAACCTGCACATATTTTCCCTCTCCCCTCTCCTTTTCCGCTTCCCTCTCTATCTTCCATTTAGCCCTCCTCTCCTCCTCCGTCAGGTCATCATCTATCCTCTCCCTTTTCCCCCTCAACTTACTCCTCCCCACCATCACCTTCCTCTTTTGCTCCTTATCCGATAACCTTATCAGCACCATCCCCCTTCCGTCCTTCCCTGCCCCTCCTAGCTTTTTTATATCCTTTACACCCTCTTTCTTTAGTCCCATCTGCTCCCATAATTCTCCTACCTCCTCTTCTATGCTCTTTCCCTCCACCTTTATCCCCCTTACCACAACATTATTCCTTTTTTCCTCCCTCTCCTTCCTATCCTGCTTTATCTCCATCCTCCTTATCCTCCTTCTATTCTCTTCTAATATCTCATCTCCTAACCCACCCATCCTGTCCTTGCCTCCCTCCCCCCATCCTTCCTTCTCCACCTTCCCCATCCTTTCTTCCAGCCGCTCCATTCTTTCTCCCAACCTGTCCCTCACTTCCCTACTCTCCCTCCTTTCTATCTCCCACCTCTCTCTCTCCCTTTTCCTCTCCTCCTTATCTTCTCTCCTCTCCATCTCCCATCTCTCTCTCTCCCTTCTCCTTTCCTCCCTTTCCTCCCTTCTTACCTCCTCCCATTTCACACTCTCCTTTCTCCTCTCCTCCCTCTCCCTCTCCATCACTACCTTCATTTCCCTTACCTCTCTTATCAACTCCCCTATCATTCCCTCCCACTCTTCCTTTCCTCCTTCCCCTTTAACTTTTTCCCCCTTTCTGATACCCTCCTCCCTCTCCCCCGGAGACCTCCTTGTTTTCACACTTCTCCTAAATATCTTGTACACCCTTTTCTCCTCATTCTCACCCTCGTCGTCCCCCTCTACCCACTGCCCAAGCTCCTCTCTCCCTCTCTTCCCCCCTATACCCTCTACACTGCTCCCCTCACTCTCCCCTCCCATCCTTACCCATATCTCCTTCCCTATCTCTCCCTCCACTTTCTCTCCCCCCCATTTCCCTCCCCTTTCATCCTCCCCACTCATCATCACCTTCCCTTCTCTTTAAACTCCTTCAAGCTTCCCGCCTTATCCACTTCCTCACCTGCTCCTTCTCCCGCCAGAAAGCGCCACCCAACCTACTTTCACCGCGCCACCTGCCTTACTCTCCCGCTCTCACTTCTCTTCCTCCCGTTTCCTAACCTCTTTCCAACGCTTCTTTCCCTCCCAAATCCCTCTATACCTCCTCTATTCCTTCACCCTTTCTCTACACCTTCCCTCACCCCCTTCTCTCACCCCTCCACCACTTTCCCACTTCTCACACCCTCTCTCACACACTTTTCCGTCACAACTTTCCTTCTCTCACCTTACACACATCCACCTCTCACACACCCGGAAAAGGAAGCCGTTATATTCTTCTATATTCTAGTAATATTATGCTATCTTCTGGTATATTCTTCTATATTCTAGTAATATTATGGTATATTCTCGTATATTCTTCCATATTCGAGTAATATTATGGTATATTCTGGTATATTCAAGTATATTCTAGTAATATTATTTTATATTCTCCTATATTCTAGTAATATTATCGTATATTCTCGTATATTCTTCTATATTCGAGTAATATTATGGTATATTCTGGTATATTCAAGTATATTCTGGTATATTCTGCTGTATTCTAGTATATTCTGGTATACTCAGGTATATTCGGGAATATTCTTCTATATTCTAGTAATATTATGGTATATTCTGGTATATTCTTCTATATTCTAGTAATATTATGGTATATTCTGGTATATTCTTCTATATTCTAGTAATATTATGGTATATTCTGGTATATTCTTCTATATTCTAGTAATATTATCGTATATTCTCGTATATTCTTCTATATTCGAGTAATATTATGGTATATTCTGATATATTCAAGTATATTCTGGTATATTCTGGTATATTCTTCTATATTCTAGTAATACTATGGTATATTCTGGTATATTCTTCTATATTCTAGTAATATTATGGTATATTCTGGTATATTCCTTCTATATTCTACTAATATTATGGCATATTCTCGTATATTCTTCTATATTCGAGTAATATTATGGTATATTCTGGTATATTCTTCTATATTCTAGTAATATTCTAGTATATTCTGCTGTATTCTAGTAATATTATGGTATATTCTCGTATATTCTTCCATATTCGAGTAATATTATGATATATTCTGGTATATTCTGGTACATTCTGCTATATTCTAGTATATTCATGTATATTCTCGTATATTCTTCTATATTCTAGTAATATTATGGTATATTCTGGCATATTCTGCTATATTCTAGTATATTCAGGTATATTCTCGTATATTCTTGTATATTCTAGTAATATTATGGTATATTCTGGCACATTCAGCTATATTCTCGTATATTCTAGTATATTCAGCTATATTCTAGTATATTCTCGTATATTCACGTATATTCTTCTATATTCGAGTAATATTATGGTATATTCTGGTATATTCAAGTATATTCTGCTGTATTCTAGTATATTCAGGTATATTCAGGTATATTCGGGTATATTCTTCTATATTCTAGTAATATTATGGTATATTCTGGTATATTCTAGAATATTCTGGTATATTCTGCTATATTATAGTATATTCTGGTATATTCTCGTATATTCTTCTATATTGTAGTAATATTATGGTATATTCTGGTATATTCTTCATTATTCTAGTAATATTATGGTATATTCTGGTATATTCAAGTATATTCTGGTATATTCTGCTATATTCTAGTATATTCTGCTATATTCTAGTATATTCTGGTATATTCTCGTATATTCTTCTATATTGTAGTAATATTATGGTATATTCTGGTATATTCTTCATTATTCTAGTAATATTATGCTATATTCTGGTATATTCAAGTATATTCTGGTATATTCTGCTATATTCTAGTATATTCTAGTATATTCAGGCATATTCTCGTATATTCTTCTATATTTTAGTAATATTATGGTATATTCTGGTATATTCTTCTATATTCTAGTAATACTATGGTATATTCTGGTATATTCTTCTATATTCTAGTAATATTATGGTATATTCTGGTATATTCTTCTATATTCTACTAATATTATGGCATATTCTCGTATATTCTTCTATATTCGAGTAATATTATGGTATATTCTGGTATATTCTTCTATATTCTAGTAATATTCTAGTATATTCTGCTGTATTCTAGTAATATTATGGTATATTCTCGTATATTCTTCCATATTCGAGTAATATTATGATATATTCTGGTATATTCTGGTACATTTCTGCTATATTCTAGTATATTCATGTATATTTCTCGTATATTCTTCTATATTCTAGTAATATTATGGATATTCTGCATATTCTGCTATATTCTAGTATATTCAGGTATATTCTCGTATATTCTTGTATATTCTAGTAATATTATGGTATATTCTGGCACATTCAGCTATATTCTCGTATATTCTAGTATATTCAGCTATATTCTAGTATATTCTCGTATATTCACGTATATTCTTCTATATTCGAGTAATATTATGGTATATTCTGGTATATTCAAGTATATTCTGCTGTATTCTAGTATATTCAGGTATATTCAGGTATATTCGGGTATATTCTTCTATATTCTAGTAATATTATGGTATATTCTGGTATATTCTAGAATATTCTGGTATATTCTGCTATATTATAGTATATTCTGGTATATTCTCGTATATTCTTCTATATTGTAGTAATATTATGGTATATTCTGGTATATTCTTCATTATTCTAGTAATATTATGGTATATTCTGGTATATTCAAGTATATTCTGGTATATTCTGCTATATTCTAGTATATTCTGCTATATTCTAGTATATTCTGGTATATTCTCGTATATTCTTCTATATTGTAGTAATATTATGGTATATTCTGGTATATTCTTCATTATTCTAGTAATATTATGCTATATTCTGGTATATTCAAGTATATTCTGGTATATTCTGCTATATTCTAGTATATTCTAGTATATTCAGGCATATTCTCGTATATTCTTCTATATTTTAGTAATATTATATGGTAT
>NW_027489771.1:15000-26093 GCF_050948215.1 Halictus rubicundus | reverse complement strand
GGATGTGCTACTCCGTCGACAAAACTCTGGAAATTTTTCTAAGTCCCACCGCTAAGAGGAAACTTTTTCCGTATCGGTCCTAGACGATTTTCGACGTGATATCACTGTAATATAGACGGTTTCTAACAATATATATCATAACACCAAACTCGCTACAATTATTATTTATCGAGTTATTAGCAAATAATGGACGGATGTGCTACTCCGTCGGACGTTCGACGAAAATTTTTCTAAGTCCCACCGCTAAGAGGAAACTTTTTCCGTATCGGTCCTAGACGATTTTCGACGTGATATCACTGTAATATAGACGGTTTCTAACAATATGTATCATAACACCAAACTCGCTACAATTATTATTTATCGAGTTATTAGCAAATAATGGACGGATGTGCTACTCCGTCGACAAAACTCTGGAAATTTTTCTAAGTCCCACCGCCAAGAGGAAACTTTTTCCCTATCGGTCCTAGACGATTTTCGACGTGATATCACTGTAATATAGACGGTTTCTAACAATATATATCATAACACCAAACTCGCTACAATTATTATTTATCGAGTTATTAGCAAATAATGGACGGATGTGCTACTCCGTCGACAAAACTCTGGAAATTTTTCTAAGTCCCACCGCCAAGAGGAAACTTTTCCGTATCGGTCCTAGACGATTTTCGACGTGATATCACTGTAATATAGACGGTTTCTAACAATATATATCATAACACCAAACTCGCTACAATTATTATTTATCGAGTTATTAGCAAATAATGGACGGATGTGCTACTCCGTCGGACGTTCGACGAAAATTTTTCTAAGTCCCACCGCCAAGAGGAAACTTTTTCCCTATCGGTCCTAGACGATTTTCGACGTGATATCACTGTAATATAGACGGTTTCTAACAATATATATCATAACACCAAACTCGCTACAATTATTATTTATCGAGTTATTAGCAAATAATGGACGGATGTGCTACTCCGTCGGACGTTCGACGAAAATTTTTCTAAGTCCCACCGCCAAGAGGAAACTTTTTCCGTATCGGTCCTAGACGATTTTCGACGTGATATCACTGTAATATAGACGGTTTCTAACAATATATATCATAACACCAAACTCGCTACAATTATTATTTATCGAGTTATTAGCAAATAATGGACGGATGTGCTACTCCGTCGGACGTTCGACGAAAATTTTTCTAAGTCCCACCGCTAAGAGGAAACTTTTTCCGTATCGGTCCTAGACGATTTTCGACGTGATATCACTGTAATATAGACGGTTTCTAACAATATGTATCATAACACCAAACTCGCTACAATTATTATTTATCGAGTTATTAGCAAATAATGGACGGATGTGCTACTCCGTCGACAAAACTCTGGAAATTTTTCTAAGTCCCACCGCTAAGAGGAAACTTTTTCCGTATCGGTCCTAGACGATTTTCGACGTGATATCACTGTAATATAGACGGTTTCTAACAATATATATCATAACACCAAACTCGCTACAATTATTATTTATCGAGTTATTAGCAAATAATGGACGGATGTGCTACTCCGTCGGACGTTCGACGAAAATTTTTCTAAGTCCCACCGCTAAGAGGAAACTTTTTCCGTATCGGTCCTAGACGATTTTCGACGTGATATCACTGTAATATAGACGGTTTCTAACAATATGTATCATAACACCAAACTCGCTACAATTATTATTTATCGAGTTATTAGCAAATAATGGACGGATGTGCTACTCCGTCGACAAAACTCTGGAAATTTTTCTAAGTCCCACCGCCAAGAGGAAACTTTTTCCCTATCGGTCCTAGACGATTTTCGACGTGATATCACTGTAATATAGACGGTTTCTAACAATATATATCATAACACCAAACTCGCTACAATTATTATTTATCGAGTTATTAGCAAATAATGGACGGATGTGCTACTCCGTCGACAAAACTCTGGAAATTTTTCTAAGTCCCACCGCCAAGAGGAAACTTTTTCCCTATCGGTCCTAGACGATTTTCGACGTGATATCACTGTAATATAGACGGTTTCTAACAATATATATCATAACACCAAACTCGCTACAATTATTATTTATCGAGTTATTAGCAAATAATGGACGGATGTGCTACTCCGTCGGACGTTCGACGAAAATTTTTCTAAGTCCCACCGCCAAGAGGAAACTTTTTCCCTATCGGTCCTAGACGATTTTCGACGTGATATCACTGTAATATAGACGGTTTCTAACAATATATATCATAACACCAAACTCGCTACAATTATTATTTATCGAGTTATTAGCAAATAATGGACGGATGTGCTACTCCGTCGGACGTTCGACGAAAATTTTTCTAAGTCCCACCGCCAAGAGGAAACTTTTTCCGTATCGGTCCTAGACGATTTTCGACGTGATATCACTGTAATATAGACGGTTTCTAACAATATATATCATAACACCAAACTCGCTACAATTATTATTTATCGAGTTATTAGCAAATAATGGACGGATGTGCTACTCCGTCGGACGTTCGACGAAAATTTTTCTAAGTCCCACCGCTAAGAGGAAACTTTTTCCGTATCGGTCCTAGACGATTTTCGACGTGATATCACTGTAATATAGACGGTTTCTAACAATATGTATCATAACACCAAACTCGCTACAATTATTATTTATCGAGTTATTAGCAAATAATGGACGGATGTGCTACTCCGTCGACAAAACTCTGGAAATTTTTCTAAGTCCCACCGCCAAGAGGAAACTTTTTCCGTATCGGTCCTAGACGATTTTCGACGTGATATCACTGTAATATAGACGGTTTCTAACAATATATATCATAACACCAAACTCGCTACAATTATTATTTATCGAGTTATTAGCAAATAATGGACGGATGTGCTACTCCGTCGGACGTTCGACGAAAATTTTTCTAAGTCCCACCGCCAAGAGGAAACTTTTTCCGTATCGGTCCTAGACGATTTTCGACGTGATATCACTGTAATATAGACGGTTTCTAACAATATATATCATAACACCAAACTCGCTACAATTATTATTTATCGAGTTATTAGCAAATAATGGACGGATGTGCTACTCCGTCGGACGTTCGACGAAAATTTTTCTAAGTCCCACCGCCAAGAGGAAACTTTTTCCCTATCGGTCCTAGACGATTTTCGACGTGATATCACTGTAATATAGACGGTTTCTAACAATATATATCATAACACCAAACTCGCTACAATTATTATTTATCGAGTTATTAGCAAATAATGGACGGATGTGCTACTCCGTCGACAAAACTCTGGAAATTTTTCTAAGTCCCACCGCCAAGAGGAAACTTTTTCCGTATCGGTCCTAGACGATTTTCGACGTGATATCACTGTAATATAGACGGTTTCTAACAATATATATCATAACACCAAACTCGCTACAATTATTATTTATCGAGTTATTAGCAAATAATGGACGGATGTGCTACTCCGTCGGACGTTCGACGAAAATTTTTCTAAGTCCCACCGCCAAGAGGAAACTTTTTCCCTATCGGTCCTAGACGATTTTCGACGTGATATCACTGTAATATAGACGGTTTCTAACAATATATATCATAACACCAAACTCGCTACAATTATTATTTATCGAGTTATTAGCAAATAATGGACGGATGTGCTACTCCGTCGACAAAACTCTGGAAATTTTTCTAAGTCCCACCGCCAAGAGGAAACTTTTTCCCTATCGGTCCTAGACGATTTTCGACGTGATATCACTGTAATATAGACGGTTTCTAACAATATATATCATAACACCAAACTCGCTACAATTATTATTTATCGAGTTATTAGCAAATAATGGACGGATGTGCTACTCCGTCGACAAAACTCTGGAAATTTTTCTAAGTCCCACCGCCAAGAGGAAACTTTTTCCCTATCGGTCCTAGACGATTTTCGACGTGATATCACTGTAATATAGACGGTTTCTAACAATATATATCATAACACCAAACTCGCTACAATTATTATTTATCGAGTTATTAGCAAATAATGGACGGATGTGCTACTCCGTCGACAAAACTCTGGAAATTTTTCTAAGTCCCACCGCTAAGAGGAAACTTTTTCCGTATCGGTCCTAGACGATTTTCGACGTGATATCACCGTAATATAGACGGTTTCTAACAATATATATCATAACACCAAACTCGCTACAATTATTATTTATCGAGTTATTAGCAAATAATGGACGGATGTGCTACTCCGTCGACAAAACTCTGGAAATTTTTCTAAGTCCCACCGCCAAGAGGAAACTTTTTCCGTATCGGTCCTAGACGATTTTCGACGTGATATCACTGTAATATAGACGGTTTCTAACAATATATATCATAACACCAAACTCGCTACAATTATTATTTATCGAGTTATTAGCAAATAATGGACGGATGTGCTACTCCGTCGGACGTTCGACGAAAATTTTTCCAAGTCCCACCGCCAAGAGGAAACTTTTTCCCTATCGGTCCTAGACGATTTTCGACGTGATATCACTGTAATATAGACGGTTTCTAACAATATGTATCATAACACCAAACTCGCTACAATTATTATTTATCGAGTTATTAGCAAATAATGGACGGATGTGCTACTTCGTCGGACGTTCGACGAAAATTTTTCTAAGTCCCACCGCCAAGAGGAAACTTTTTCCCTATCGGTCCTAGACGATTTTCGACGTGATATCACTGTAATATAGACGGTTTCTAACAATATATATCATAACACCAAACTCGCTACAATTATTATTTATCGAGTTATTAGCAAATAATGGACGGATGTGCTACTCCGTCGACAAAACTCTGGAAATTTTTCTAAGTCCCACCGCTAAGAGGAAACTTTTTCCGTATCGGTCCTAGACGATTTTCGACGTGATATCACTGTAATATAGACGGTTTCTAACAATATATATCATAACACCAAACTCGCTACAATTATTATTTATCGAGTTATTAGCAAATAATGGACGGATGTGCTACTCCGTCGGACGTTCGACGAAAATTTTTCTAAGTCCCACCGCCAAGAGGAAACTTTTTCCCTATCGGTCCTAGACGATTTTCGACGTGATATCACTGTAATATAGACGGTTTCTAACAATATATATCATAACACCAAACTCGCTACAATTATTATTTATCGAGTTATTAGCAAATAATGGACGGATGTGCTACTCCGTCGACAAAACTCTGGAAATTTTTCTAAGTCCCACCGCCAAGAGGAAACTTTTTCCCTATCGGTCCTAGACGATTTTCGACGTGATATCACTGTAATATAGACGGTTTCTAACAATATATATCATAACACCAAACTCGCTACAATTATTATTTATCGAGTTATTAGCAAATAATGGACGGATGTGCTACTCCGTCGACAAAACTCTGGAAATTTTTCTAAGTCCCACCGCCAAGAGGAAACTTTTTCCCTATCGGTCCTAGACGATTTTCGACGTGATATCACTGTAATATAGACGGTTTCTAACAATATATATCATAACACCAAACTCGCTACAATTATTATTTATCGAGTTATTAGCAAATAATGGACGGATGTGCTACTCCGTCGACAAAACTCTGGAAATTTTTCTAAGTCCCACCGCTAAGAGGAAACTTTTTCCGTATCGGTCCTAGACGATTTTCGACGTGATATCACTGTAATATAGACGGTTTCTAACAATATATATCATAACACCAAACTCGCTACAATTATTATTTATCGAGTTATTAGCAAATAATGGACGGATGTGCTACTCCGTCGACAAAACTCTGGAAATTTTTCTAAGTCCCACCGCCAAGAGGAAACTTTTTCCCTATCGGTCCTAGACGATTTTCGACGTGATATCACTGTAATATAGACGGTTTCTAACAATATATATCATAACACCAAACTCGCTACAATTATTATTTATCGAGTTATTAGCAAATAATGGACGGATGTGCTACTCCGTCGGACGTTCGACGAAAATTTTTCTAAGTCCCACCGCCAAGAGGAAACTTTTTCCCTATCGGTCCTAGACGATTTTCGACGTGATATCACTGTAATATAGACGGTTTCTAACAATATATATCATAACACCAAACTCGCTACAATTATTATTTATCGAGTTATTAGCAAATAATGGACGGATGTGCTACTCCGTCGGACGTTCGACGAAAATTTTTCTAAGTCCCACCGCCAAGAGGAAACTTTTTCCGTATCGGTCCTAGACGATTTTCGACGTGATATCACTGTAATATAGACGGTTTCTAACAATATATATCATAACACCAAACTCGCTACAATTATTATTTATCGAGTTATTAGCAAATAATGGACGGATGTGCTACTCCGTCGGACGTTCGACGAAAATTTTTCTAAGTCCCACCGCCAAGAGGAAACTTTTTCCGTATCGGTCCTAGACGATTTTCGACGTGATATCACTGTAATATAGACGGTTTCTAACAATATATATCATAACACCAAACTCGCTACAATTATTATTTATCGAGTTATTAGCAAATAATGGACGGATGTGCTACTCCGTCGGACGTTCGACGAAAATTTTTCTAAGTCCCACCGCTAAGAGGAAACTTTTTCCGTATCGGTCCTAGACGATTTTCGACGTGATATCACTGTAATATAGACGGTTTCTAACAATATGTATCATAACACCAAACTCGCTACAATTATTATTTATCGAGTTATTAGCAAATAATGGACGGATGTGCTACTCCGTCGACAAAACTCTGGAAATTTTTCTAAGTCCCACCGCTAAGAGGAAACTTTTTCCGTATCGGTCCTAGACGATTTTCGACGTGATATCACTGTAATATAGACGGTTTCTAACAATATATATCATAACACCAAACTCGCTACAATTATTATTTATCGAGTTATTAGCAAATAATGGACGGATGTGCTACTCCGTCGACAAAACTCTGGAAATTTTTCTAAGTCCCACCGCCAAGAGGAAACTTTTTCCCTATCGGTCCTAGACGATTTTCGACGTGATATCACTGTAATATAGACGGTTTCTAACAATATATATCATAACACCAAACTCGCTACAATTATTATTTATCGAGTTATTAGCAAATAATGGACGGATGTGCTACTCCGTCGACAAAACTCTGGAAATTTTTCTAAGTCCCACCGCCAAGAGGAAACTTTTTCCCTATCGGTCCTAGACGATTTTCGACGTGATATCACTGTAATATAGACGGTTTCTAACAATATATATCATAACACCAAACTCGCTACAATTATTATTTATCGAGTTATTAGCAAATAATGGACGGATGTGCTACTCCGTCGGACGTTCGACGAAAATTTTTCTAAGTCCCACCGCCAAGAGGAAACTTTTTCCCTATCGGTCCTAGACGATTTTCGACGTGATATCACTGTAATATAGACGGTTTCTAACAATATATATCATAACACCAAACTCGCTACAATTATTATTTATCGAGTTATTAGCAAATAATGGACGGATGTGCTACTCCGTCGGACGTTCGACGAAAATTTTTCTAAGTCCCACCGCCAAGAGGAAACTTTTTCCGTATCGGTCCTAGACGATTTTCGACGTGATATCACTGTAATATAGACGGTTTCTAACAATATATATCATAACACCAAACTCGCTACAATTATTATTTATCGAGTTATTAGCAAATAATGGACGGATGTGCTACTCCGTCGGACGTTCGACGAAAATTTTTCTAAGTCCCACCGCTAAGAGGAAACTTTTTCCGTATCGGTCCTAGACGATTTTCGACGTGATATCACTGTAATATAGACGGTTTCTAACAATATGTATCATAACACCAAACTCGCTACAATTATTATTTATCGAGTTATTAGCAAATAATGGACGGATGTGCTACTCCGTCGACAAAACTCTGGAAATTTTTCTAAGTCCCACCGCCAAGAGGAAACTTTTTCCGTATCGGTCCTAGACGATTTTCGACGTGATATCACTGTAATATAGACGGTTTCTAACAATATATATCATAACACCAAACTCGCTACAATTATTATTTATCGAGTTATTAGCAAATAATGGACGGATGTGCTACTCCGTCGGACGTTCGACGAAAATTTTTCTAAGTCCCACCGCCAAGAGGAAACTTTTTCCGTATCGGTCCTAGACGATTTTCGACGTGATATCACTGTAATATAGACGGTTTCTAACAATATATATCATAACACCAAACTCGCTACAATTATTATTTATCGAGTTATTAGCAAATAATGGACGGATGTGCTACTCCGTCGGACGTTCGACGAAAATTTTTCTAAGTCCCACCGCCAAGAGGAAACTTTTTCCCTATCGGTCCTAGACGATTTTCGACGTGATATCACTGTAATATAGACGGTTTCTAACAATATATATCATAACACCAAACTCGCTACAATTATTATTTATCGAGTTATTAGCAAATAATGGACGGATGTGCTACTCCGTCGACAAAACTCTGGAAATTTTTCTAAGTCCCACCGCCAAGAGGAAACTTTTTCCGTATCGGTCCTAGACGATTTTCGACGTGATATCACTGTAATATAGACGGTTTCTAACAATATATATCATAACACCAAACTCGCTACAATTATTATTTATCGAGTTATTAGCAAATAATGGACGGATGTGCTACTCCGTCGGACGTTCGACGAAAATTTTTCTAAGTCCCACCGCCAAGAGGAAACTTTTTCCCTATCGGTCCTAGACGATTTTCGACGTGATATCACTGTAATATAGACGGTTTCTAACAATATATATCATAACACCAAACTCGCTACAATTATTATTTATCGAGTTATTAGCAAATAATGGACGGATGTGCTACTCCGTCGACAAAACTCTGGAAATTTTTCTAAGTCCCACCGCCAAGAGGAAACTTTTTCCCTATCGGTCCTAGACGATTTTCGACGTGATATCACTGTAATATAGACGGTTTCTAACAATATATATCATAACACCAAACTCGCTACAATTATTATTTATCGAGTTATTAGCAAATAATGGACGGATGTGCTACTCCGTCGACAAAACTCTGGAAATTTTTCTAAGTCCCACCGCCAAGAGGAAACTTTTTCCCTATCGGTCCTAGACGATTTTCGACGTGATATCACTGTAATATAGACGGTTTCTAACAATATATATCATAACACCAAACTCGCTACAATTATTATTTATCGAGTTATTAGCAAATAATGGACGGATGTGCTACTCCGTCGACAAAACTCTGGAAATTTTTCTAAGTCCCACCGCTAAGAGGAAACTTTTTCCGTATCGGTCCTAGACGATTTTCGACGTGATATCACCGTAATATAGACGGTTTCTAACAATATATATCATAACACCAAACTCGCTACAATTATTATTTATCGAGTTATTAGCAAATAATGGACGGATGTGCTACTCCGTCGACAAAACTCTGGAAATTTTTCTAAGTCCCACCGCCAAGAGGAAACTTTTTCCGTATCGGTCCTAGACGATTTTCGACGTGATATCACTGTAATATAGACGGTTTCTAACAATATATATCATAACACCAAACTCGCTACAATTATTATTTATCGAGTTATTAGCAAATAATGGACGGATGTGCTACTCCGTCGGACGTTCGACGAAAATTTTTCCAAGTCCCACCGCCAAGAGGAAACTTTTTCCCTATCGGTCCTAGACGATTTTCGACGTGATATCACTGTAATATAGACGGTTTCTAACAATATGTATCATAACACCAAACTCGCTACAATTATTATTTATCGAGTTATTAGCAAATAATGGACGGATGTGCTACTTCGTCGGACGTTCGACGAAAATTTTTCTAAGTCCCACCGCCAAGAGGAAACTTTTTCCCTATCGGTCCTAGACGATTTTCGACGTGATATCACTGTAATATAGACGGTTTCTAACAATATATATCATAACACCAAACTCGCTACAATTATTATTTATCGAGTTATTAGCAAATAATGGACGGATGTGCTACTCCGTCGACAAAACTCTGGAAATTTTTCTAAGTCCCACCGCTAAGAGGAAACTTTTTCCGTATCGGTCCTAGACGATTTTCGACGTGATATCACTGTAATATAGACGGTTTCTAACAATATATATCATAACACCAAACTCGCTACAATTATTATTTATCGAGTTATTAGCAAATAATGGACGGATGTGCTACTCCGTCGGACGTTCGACGAAAATTTTTCTAAGTCCCACCGCCAAGAGGAAACTTTTTCCCTATCGGTCCTAGACGATTTTCGACGTGATATCACTGTAATATAGACGGTTTCTAACAATATATATCATAACACCAAACTCGCTACAATTATTATTTATCGAGTTATTAGCAAATAATGGACGGATGTGCTACTCCGTCGACAAAACTCTGGAAATTTTTCTAAGTCCCACCGCCAAGAGGAAACTTTTTCCCTATCGGTCCTAGACGATTTTCGACGTGATATCACTGTAATATAGACGGTTTCTAACAATATATATCATAACACCAAACTCGCTACAATTATTATTTATCGAGTTATTAGCAAATAATGGACGGATGTGCTACTCCGTCGACAAAACTCTGGAAATTTTTCTAAGTCCCACCGCCAAGAGGAAACTTTTTCCCTATCGGTCCTAGACGATTTTCGACGTGATATCACTGTAATATAGACGGTTTCTAACAATATATATCATAACACCAAACTCGCTACAATTATTATTTATCGAGTTATTAGCAAATAATGGACGGATGTGCTACTCCGTCGACAAAACTCTGGAAATTTTTCTAAGTCCCACCGCTAAGAGGAAACTTTTTCCGTATCGGTCCTAGACGATTTTCGACGTGATATCACTGTAATATAGACGGTTTCTAACAATATATATCATAACACCAAACTCGCTACAATTATTATTTATCGAGTTATTAGCAAATAATGGACGGATGTGCTACTCCGTCGACAAAACTCTGGAAATTTTTCTAAGTCCCACCGCCAAGAGGAAACTTTTTCCCTATCGGTCCTAGACGATTTTCGACGTGATATCACTGTAATATAGACGGTTTCTAACAATATATATCATAACACCAAACT
>NW_027489771.1:7500-10000 GCF_050948215.1 Halictus rubicundus | reverse complement strand
TACCTTCTTGGTTTCGTCGCTACTCTTTATCTGACTACCCTTTACGGGGTATATGGCTGCAGCTGGCTTGGATTTTGTAACAAGGGTCCGTTTTGCCAGCTGCTTAGTTGCCTTGTTTGCTCTTATAATGTCCGAGTAGAGCAACGGTTTCGGAGGTGGAACCTCCTGGCCGCGACTCTTCTCGGGCATGGAGTCTATCTTTGCAGATAGCTCGTTTAGTTTCTCTGTGACTTTGTCCATCTGGTCCTGCATGGAGCTCTGCTCCTTTTGCACGTCCAGTTTTCCTCTGAGAGCCGTGTTCTCTCTACGTAGTTCAGAACGGAAGTCCCTGGCTTCCGTCTGCATTACCTCGTGTTCCCTGATTAGGGCGTTTAGGAGTTCTTCTCCTCTCTTTCGTTCGGGCTCCTTGAGTCCCCTGAGGAACCTTCTGAGGTTTTCCTCTGGGCTGAGTGGCAGTTCGTCGAACCGCTCCAGCTCAATCTTAACATCTTTAATAAGTTTCTTGTGTGACTCGTTGCACGAGTCACCTGGTCGCTTATTTTTTCTCTTTCTATTTTTGGGAAATTCCCAGTTAAAGTCATCTTGACTCATGTCCCACTCTGTATCGTAGGGATCGTCCGTGTATTCGTCAGATATGTCATCCCAGACAGTAGCTGAGTTCCCGCCTGTCTGGGTTGTTTCTATTTCCACCTCCCAGCCCGTCTTCTTTTTTTCTCCTTCCTTTTCCTTCTTTCCTCCCTTCTTCTTCGTTTTGTTTTTGGTGTGTTTGTCAGAATCCATAATTGTTCCCACGATTAGGGACGAAAGACGGTCGCTCCCCGGGTGACGCCCTTTCCGGGGAGAAGGCTTTTACGCTCAAGATTTCGCCAGGTGTCTTGAGGTTGCGCTAATGGTCGATGGACCCACCGACCGCCCGTGTGAAGCACGGGACCTCTCTCGCCGCGTTCTCAGCTTAGAGGTTAAGGGTTTGTTCAAGGGGTTCGCCTCCCCGTTAGGCCGACCGGCTAAGGTAAGCCCCCCGTTTCTCCCGTTCTGCAACATACCACCGGATGTCTCCGGTGGGTCGTCGCGGCAGAGGGGAGTCTTCCGGGTGAGAGCCGCGGTTATCGCGAACGATAACACACGCATGGGCTCCCTGAGAGCCGCGGTCATCGCAAAGCGATGACTCCGCCAGAACTCTCTTAATGAGAGAGCCGCGGTTGTCGCAGAGCGACAACTCACGCAGAGCTCTCTGAGAGCCGCGGTCCCCGCCATGCGACAACTCCGCAAGAGCTCTCTTCCCAGAGCTGCGGTTGTCGCATGGCGAGAACTCTCGCAGGAACTCTCTTACCAGAGCCCCGTTAGTCACCCGAAGGTGTCCAGGTCCTACCACGTGGAGGAGGGGTTGGTGCGACAGGGTTTTACCATGATATAAGTCCCTGACGCTTATAAGACCCAGTAGATAGGGACAGAGGGAATCTCGTTAATCCATTCATGCGCGTCACTAATTAGATGACGAGGCATTTGGCTACCTTAAGAGAGTCATAGTTACTCCCGCCGTTTACCCGCGCTTTTTTGAATTTCTTCACGTTGACATTCAGAGCACTGGGCAGAAATCACATTGCGTCAACACCCGTGGGGGCCATCGCAATGCTTTGTTTTAATTAGACAGTCGGATTCCCCTAGTCCGTGCCAGTTCTGAGCTGAGCGTTGAATGGCGGCCGAAGAGGACGACCGTTCAAGACGGAAGCCTCGCAGCAAGGAAGATCCGCGGGAGGCCAAGGCACGGGACCGAGCTCGGATTCGCAATAATGTGTTCACCTCGCCCAGGCCCGGCACGTCAGCCAGACCCGCTTCCCGACCAAGCCCGACACGCCCCGCTCCTCAGAGCCAATCCTTATTCCGAAGTTACGGATCCAATTTGCCGACTTCCCTTACCTACATTAATCTATCGACTAGAGGCTCTTTACCTTGGAGACCTGCTGCGGATATGGGTACGAACCGGCGCGACACCTCCACGTGGCCCTCTCCTGGATTTTCAAGGTCCGAGGGGAAGATCCGGACACCGCCGCAACTGCGGTGCTCTTCGCGTTCCAAACCCTATCTCCCTGCTAGAGGTTTCCAGGGAACTCGAACGCTTATACAGAAAAGAAAACTCTCCCCGGATCTCCCGACGGCGTCTCCAGGTCATTTTGGGTTACCCCGACGAACACTCTTACGAGGGCCCGAATGGTATGCGGTTCCGCTGCCGGGTTCCGGAATAGAAACCGGATTCCCTTTCGCCCGATGGGTGTGTGTTTTGTGTTTGTACATTTGCTCTTAGGACACCTCATCTACATAGGATTTCTCTTAGGGCTTAGGATCGACTGACTCGTGTGCAACGGCTGTTCACACGAAACCCTTCTCCACGTCAGTCCTCCAGGGCCTCGCTGGAGTATTTGCTACTACCACCAAGATCTGCACCGACGGCGGCTCCAGGCAGGCTCACGCCCAGACCCTTCTGCGCACACCGCCGCGACCC
>NW_027489771.1:2500-5000 GCF_050948215.1 Halictus rubicundus | reverse complement strand
TAGAGAGACACATCCACGCACAGACGTATTTTATTTTATATATCATCTCCCTGGGGCTTACGTTGCACGCCACAGTTGCGCACACAGATTTTACACGGGTGTCCGGTATCTCTTTCTTTATTTGTGTCCATTCACTGTAGTCTCTTGAGACTCTTATACCTTTCGTATACGCATCATTTCAGACGACGTCGGGAGCGCGTAAAATGTTCGAGAGTGAAACGCTTCTTCCGCAATGCGAATCGTTCCAGAGAGAGAGGAGAGAGAGATTTCGATCGTCGGAGCGGTGTTCACGGGCGGTCGTATTGAAAATACGACTCACGACGCCGCAAAACACTCACGCAAGTCCGAATGTGATACCCATTCCTATTTCCTTCTTCTCACGAAGACCGTTAGACGCAATGTAAAATTTGCAATTTTCACAGAACCGCGTCAAACGCCGACGAAACGTCCATCGTTCGCTCGTACGTAGCATCTTTGCAACCCGACTCAGAAACGCTCTTTGCGCCCTCCACAAAATTCGACATGGAGAGGTAAGCGACGGCGGGGACTTACAAGAGCAACGCAAGCAGTATTTGGTTACGTAAACGACCCTCAGCCAGGCGTGGTCCAGGAATTGTATCCGTGGACCGCAATGTGCGTTCGAAATGTCGATGTTCATGTGTCCTGCAGTTCACACGTTGACGCGCAATTAGCTGCGTTCTTCATCGACCCACGAGCCAAGTGATCCACCGTTCAGGGTAATCGTATAATTTGATTTATAATCAATATATAATTATGTCTCTTGTTCTGCGGTTCATAAGAACGCCGATACCTGAAAGCTCCAACCAGCGCGCGAAGGAGATTCAGGCGTCGTTTTTAAGGACGACACACGATCGTCCGTAGAAACGGAAACCGTCGCGAGTACGCGATTGCAATGCGCACACGTATCCGACGGCCGGGCGGAAAATACATTGAAAAACCTTTAAAGTGGAAAACACAGGAGGAGAATTCAGAAAACGACGGGGATCATAGACAACCCGATACTGGATCCCGACACTTCTCCTCCTCCTCTCTCTTATTGGAGAATGAACTCGATAACTAACGGACTTCACAGCCGGCTCTGGCCGTGCGCGATCGTTCGTCCCAAGCTCTTGTGCACTGTATTATCGCCACACAGAGAGTAGAGTGTCAGAATCGCACACAGCTTTACGCGAGCTACGCAGCCGGTCCTCTCGAAACACATTTCCAATTGTGCACGGAGAACGATTATTCGATACTAGCGGACTTCACAGCCGGCTCTGGCCGTGCGCGATCGTTCGTCCCAAGCTCTTGTGCACTGTATTATCGCCACACAGAGAGTAGAGTGTCAGAATCGCACACAGCTTTACGCGAGCTACGCAGCCGGTCCTCTCGAAACACATTTCCAATTGTGCACGGAGAAAGATTATTCGATACTAGCGGACTTCACAGCCGGCTCTGGCCGTGCGCGATCGTTCGTCCCAAGCTCTTGTGCACTGTATTATCGCCACACAGAGAGTAGAGTGTCAGAATCGCACACAGCTTTACGCGAGCTACGCAGCCGGTCCTCTCGAATATACGTGTTCGTCAACGAACACGCATGCGGCGACGTTTTGTGCTCTATGTCATACGCGAACTCGATAAATAGAGCGGGACTCACAGCCGGCTCTGGCAGCGGTCATTCGTCCCACGCTCGTGTGTGCGCTATCGCCACACAGAGTAGGGTGTCAGACTCACGCAGCTTTAAAAGCGAGCTTCACAGCCGGTCCTTCTCTCATCCTATTCCTCGACGTTCGTGACAGAACACAACGCGTTCACCGCAAGTTTTCCACAGGTACCCTGTTGTTGTCCTCTCTTTCTCTAGAGGAGAGACAACACCACCGTTTCCAATGGACGTATCTCGGACACCACAGGCGAAGACCGAGGAAGCGCGATATGTGGATTCGAATCGACGCTTACATCCCTGTTCTTGCGACCGTAATTGTCCATATAATTGTCGGAGAGCCTACACACAGGCAGACCAATGGCGTATATTATAGTATACACGTCTCTTTGACACGAGGTATTTTTATCAAAGAGAACACGATCCATCAGGTGGCGGGTGAAAAACATCGATTCGTAACGACGGGTATTTCTATATTCGTGGTTAAGCTATAACATTCAGCGTCCGACGGGAAACCGCACCCTATTGATCGTTCGAGTTTGCAATGTGAACGTCGGTGACGATTCCCGAAGACCCGAAGTACAGCTCTTCGCACTCACTCCCCAATACAAGTAAACGATGCGATGCTCCACCTTCACGCAAGCACCCTCTGTTTCATTCTCATTGAGATCTTTCGTCCCATTGTCGAAAGAGTGCATATATTATATATTGCCGTGTTTGTGCACAAATGGTCTGGCGGGCTCTCTGCGCCTTAATTTTGGACGGGAGAATCGTACGCTTTGAGTAACTATGTACTCCATGCGTAACTATGACCTCCACACGTAAGCCGTTGCATGGGGA
>NW_027489770.1:0-26132 GCF_050948215.1 Halictus rubicundus | reverse complement strand
ATGAAAGACTGGCGTGAGCTCAGGCCTTTAAATAAAAAAATAAACTTTTTCATTATTAATTATTTTTCTATCGGACTTTCACCAACATACTCGTGGCATTTTTCTAAGGAAAACGGTACCAAATATGACAAAATTCCGATGATATTTACTTGTGTAATGAACGACGGAAGTTTCGGACGCAAAGAAGGACAGCATATGAAAAGAAAGAGACGCGGCGAGTCCTTCCCGTCTCGAGTTCGACAGCTTGGTTTTCGCCGCGGACAAATAGATGTGGTTACTAATGTATATGTATTGACAATTACTCACAGAAAGTTAAATTTAACAATACAATTAATGATTATACATAAAGTTTATTGCTGATAAAATATAAAGAATATTAAATGTAAAGAAACAATTCTATAAGGTATAAAAAATAGCAATCAATACAATTATAATTAAAACTTAAAATGACAGACACTTTTCAAAACTTTTATCTCTAGCTCTATGTTAGGGATACAGAAGCTGAAAATTTCATCGAAATCGGTTGACGGAGAAAAAAACAACGTGCATTGCAAGATATAAGAATCTGTGTATCTGTGTGCCTGTACAAATAGCAATAATACTGCCACCAAATAGCTTTATATGGATAAGATCCGTCGAAAGTTAGTTTCATTACATAACACTTTTATTTCGTTACTACCTTTACTTGAATAATTGCAGTCCAGCATTAGAAGTGGTATTATCGGTTAAATAAGTAAAAAAAAATAATTTTCTGTGTTTGTTACTACGGATCACAATAAGAACGATTGAATTTTGTCATTACTTGAATATTGTATTTATTCTTCTTTTTTTTTTATTCTATAACTATTACAGAATATATTTTGTTGAATAATCATTATTTTATAAATATCGCAATAAGTTCCAAATTAATTAATTTCACCTATAAACTATCGATTATAAAATAATGATTACAATGGTGAATAATATGGAAAATAAGAAGGCAATAATAGTGTAATGAAATTATACAATAAAAAATAATTATTCTCATTCTACGCATTATCCGTTTATTTATTGCCTATGTCACTGACGTTTCTTCCGTAATTCACGAGCAAATGTTCTATTTAGGTAGCGAGCGCGGCATGTTTAGCGATGTTGGTATTTGAGATCAGTGATAGTTCCACTTTCTTAGTTCCACAACCGACGAGAGTATCTCGACATTGGGGCCGTTACCGACCGATCCCAGCACCCACCTGGCACTAGGCCTGCAGCCAAGCTCGCATATGCGAGCCGAGCTCGGGTCCAGTCGAGCCGGGACTCGCTTTTCGAGTCGAGTCGAGTACTCGCACGATGCGAGCTGCTAGCAACGAAGCGAACGGCTCGAAATAAAATCAGGCGTAAAATGACATGATGCGAGTTACAGCAGGAAGATCAGCACATTGATATTATCAAGCATTTTAGTATATTGACAATGCTAAATGTTTGCGATGTTTTATTATATATTTTGATAGTGAAATGTTGATTCAGAATTTGTATAACCCTTATTGAAAATAATTATGCAATAACAACTATTTAGATTTATGTAAATAACTAGATGTGATCTGTAAAGAACGGTATTTTATATATTCCTTTATATTATACTCCGGTTCACTGTACCGTGTAGTCGTAAAAATGTGTTGTCGCAAAATTGTTTATAATGTTGAAAATTAACGTGAAACCAAGTTGGAAGTTGGAAGTTCCAACAGCCTGTCATTCGGTACTGTGCAAGTATAGGTGATAAGATTTAAAAGGGCATAGCCGATTAAGATGGTCAAAACAATTGGAACCGCAAAAAGATTCCATTTCAAACAGTATTGATTTCTTGATTTTCTGGAAATGACAGACGTAGATTTCAAAATTCTTTTCACGGAATCTTACCAATTTTCACAAGCAATTTCATATCTGGCGGAAATCGTAGACGAACACAATAATATAAATATTCATTGCCTAATCAATGTTACTTCAATATTTTTAAAACATTAAAAAAATATTGTTAAAATCACATGAATAAATAATATAAGAAATTGAAAAAATAAAGATGATGTATGGGAAAAAACATTTACCACCGACGGGATAAGAACCCCAGCGTATCCGCTCCTTAGTTCGACACGTCCGGCGATGTTACAAAACTTTACGAACATTCTGGTATATATCACACAAAATACAATTTATTCTTTCTCTTAAATCACATTTCTTAGGTCAAAGAATTACTTGTTTCAATTTAATAATGCTAAAAATTACTTAATATATAGCTGCGATAAAACCAACAAGTGTAACTTTCCTCCTAATAGCAAAAACGTCGAAAAAATTCGGTTTTTATTGTTTTTTGACGATGATGTCCCACAACAAAAAATGTAAAAAAAAATTGACGACACTGCCTGTTATAGTACTTTAACAAGGAACTAAACAGTAGAATAGCATGTTTTCAAATTTTTGAGAAATCTGCATTTTTCCGATTTTTTGGAGGTTTTTCATTTTTTTTACGACCACAGTTTGTAACAAAAAAATCAGAAAGTTTAAACTTTCATACGTGCGCGATTCTCCATCCGTTTACATTGTATGTCGTCTGTTGTCGCTGGGTCTTTGAAGCTCGGCACTCGGCAAAAGTTATTCGAGCATTTATTTGAAGCCTTCGAATAAATGATACAGATGAAAGATGAAAAAATTTCTCGTAGTTCGAATAAATCCGCTTCGAATAAAAAAAAGTATCTCTATTCGTCGGATAAATTCTCGTCGAATAAAATTATTTATTCGATACTCGTCGAATAAGGATACCTTTTTTATTCGAACCTTCGAATAACGAATAAAGATGAAGTATCTTTTATTCGAATCGTTATTTAAATAATTTTTATCTAATAATGCCCAACTCTGGGCACACCAGAATGACTGGCATTCAAAAGGAGAGAATATCCGTCTACGATACATATAATGTTGCACGGAGAAGCGGACAGCGAAACTAGAGAAGCGTCCTCCCCGAGGAGTGGGCCACACATTGTCGGCTATATCGGTGTGAGACCAGAAGACCACTACTAATCCAATCACAAAACTTCTTTATTTTTCGTTATTTTTTTTTTTTTTTTAACTTTTACCAACATATTCGTGACATTTTTCTGATTAAAATGAAACCAAATATGATATAATTCCGACGATAATTGCTTGTGCAATGAACGATTGATGTTTCGGACGCGAAAAAGGACAGCGTATGGGAAAGAAAGAGCCGCGGAGAGTCGAAGCGTTCGGAAAAGATGAAAGACTGGCGTGAGCTCAGGCCTTTAAATAAAAAAATAAACTTTTTCATTATTAATTATTTTTCTATCGGACTTTCACCAACATACTCGTGGCATTTTTCTAAGGAAAACGGTACCAAATATGACAAAATTCCGATGATATTTACTTGTGTAATGAACGACGGACGTTTCGGACGCAAAGAAGGACAGCATATGAAAAGAAAGAGACGCGGCGAGTCCTTCCCGTCTCGAGTTCGACAGCTTGGTTTTCGCCGCGGACAAATAGATGTGGTTACTAATGTATATGTATTGACAATTACTCACAGAAAGTTAAATTTAAACAATACAATTAATGATTATACATAAAGTTTATTGCTTATAAAATATAAAGAATATTAAATGTAAAGAAACAATTCTATAAGGTATAAAAAATAGCAATCAATACAATTATAATTAAAACTTAAAATGACAGACACTTTTCAAAACTTTTATCTCTAGCTCTATGTTAGGGATACAGAAGCTGAAAATTTCATCGAAATCGGTTGACGGAGAAAAAAACAACGTGCATTGCAAGATATAAGAATCTGTGTATCTGTGTGCCTGTACAAATAGCAATAATACTGCCACCAAATAGCTTTATATGGATAAGATCCGTCGAAAGTTAGTTTCATTACATAACACTTTTATTTCGTTACTACCTTTACTTGAATAATTGCAGTCCAGCATTAGAAGTGGTATTATCGGTTAAATAAGTAAAAAAAAATAATTTTCTGTGTTTGTTACTACGGATCACAATAAGAACGATTGAATTTTGTCATTACTTGAATATTGTATTTATTCTTCTTTTTTTTTTATTCTATAACTATTACAGAATATATTTTGTTGAATAATCATTATTTTATAAATATCGCAATAAGTTCCAAATTAATTAATTTCACCTATAAACTATCGATTATAAAATAATGATTACAATGGTGAATAATATGGAAAATAAGAAGGCAATAATAGTGTAATGAAATTATACAATAAAAAATAATTATTCTCATTCTACGCATTATCCGTTTATTTATTGCCTATGTCACTGACGTTTCTTCCGTAATTCACGAGCAAATGTTCTATTTAGGTAGCGAGCGCGGCATGTTTAGCGATGTTGGTATTTGAGATCAGTGATAGTTCCACTTTCTTAGTTCCACAACCGACGAGAGTATCTCGACATTGGGGCCGTTACCGACCGATCCCAGCACCCACCTGGCACTAGGCCTGCAGCCAAGCTCGCATATGCGAGCCGAGCTCGGGTCCAGTCGAGCCGGGACTCGCTTTTCGAGTCGAGTCGAGTACTCGCACGATGCGAGCTGCTAGCAACGAAGCGAACGGCTCGAAATAAAATCAGGCGTAAAATGACATGATGCGAGTTACAGCAGGAAGATCAGCACATTGATATTATCAAGCATTTTAGTATATTGACAATGCTAAATGTTTGCGATGTTTTATTATATATTTTGATAGTGAAATGTTGATTCAGAATTTGTATAACCCTTATTGAAAATAATTATGCAATAACAACTATTTAGATTTATGTAAATAACTAGATGTGATCTGTAAAGAACGGTATTTTATATATTCCTTTATATTATACTCCGGTTCACTGTACCGTGTAGTCGTAAAAATGTGTTGTCGCAAAATTGTTTATAATGTTGAAAATTAACGTGAAACCAAGTTGGAAGTTGGAAGTTCCAACAGCCTGTCATTCGGTACTGTGCAAGTATAGGTGATAAGATTTAAAAGGGCATAGCCGATTAAGATGGTCAAAACAATTGGAACCGCAAAAAGATTCCATTTCAAACAGTATTGATTTCTTGATTTTCTGGAAATGACAGACGTAGATTTCAAAATTCTTTTCACGGAATCTTACCAATTTTCACAAGCAATTTCATATCTGGCGGAAATCGTAGACGAACACAATAATATAAATATTCATTGCCTAATCAATGTTACTTCAATATTTTTAAAACATTAAAAAAATATTGTTAAAATCACACGAATAAATAATATAAGAAATTGAAAAAATAAAGATGATGTATGGGAAAAAACATTTACCACCGACGGGATAAGAACCCCAGCGTATCCGCTCCTTAGTTCGACACGTCCGGCGATGTTACAAAACTTTACGAACATTCTGGTATATATCACACAAAATACAATTTATTCTTTCTCTTAAATCACATTTCTTAGGTCAAAGAATTACTTGTTTCAATTTAATAATGCTAAAAATTACTTAATATATAGCTGCGATAAAACCAACAAGTGTAACTTTCCTCCTAATAGCAAAAACGTCGAAAAAATTCGGTTTTTATTGTTTTTTGACGATGATGTCCCACAACAAAAAATGTAAAAAAAAATTGACGACACTGCCTGTTATAGTACTTTAACAAGGAACTAAACAGTAGAATAGCATGTTTTCAAATTTTTGAGAAATCTGCATTTTTCCGATTTTTTGGAGGTTTTTCATTTTTTTTTACGACCACAGTTTGTAACAAAAAAATCTGAAAAAATTATCAAAAATCAGCCTTAGAATCCAAAATATGTCACATTTTTTTCAGAATTTTAGAAAGCATCAGAGTGCGGGAAATACGCGGAGAAGCGCGAAATCTAATTTACCCTGTAACTAACCTCATGGGCAAGATAGGGGGTTGAAATTTTACTCAGAGGGGTTTTTCCTCTAAGGGCAGTTTTGACCATAAATCGGCTAGGCCCTTTTAAAAGGATCTGATGTCTACGTTCAACACTCGTCATACTTTCTGTTTAGTTAATATTTTAATCTAAATCTTTTTTCAATTTGCAATTGTTGGCTCTTCTCCATGGATAACAGTCGATCTTTTATACGATGGTGCAAAATCATGCTAACTACCAAATAATTCGTAGTGGCAGCAAAGTTAAATCTACTTCCTAGCTCGACAATTAACGCAATTATATAACGCAATTTTTCCTGCGTTTTCATTACATGTCATCTAGTAAATTAATCTATCTAGCTTGGCAGAACAGCTGAAGTCGTTTGGTCGATTTATAAAAAAAGTTATTCTGATTTAAAGTGTCTGCCATCAATTATGAGACTGACTGCATAATGTATAACGAGAAGCGGCCGCACGTTTCTCGCTAAGCAACCTGCGCTATCTCCATGTTTATAATTGTGCAGTGTGAAAATGGTTTACTGCCTTTTTGGTTCGTTATCTCGGCCATTTCTTCTAAAAAGTGTACTTCCGTACAATGGGACAGTAGGGCTCTCATCAGCGAGCTAAGGTTTATGACCGGCTCTCGCCTGCACTCGCCCACTTAGGTCACCCGCTCTGAGTATTTAATCTACCGGCACGCGTATGCGTTTTGCTCTTCCTCCCTCCCCATCGAGCCACTAGCTTAGTTATTCATTATCGAAAAATATAAAAGTCTAAGACAATCTATTCTCAGGTTAGTTAGCTCAGATTCTGTCAAACAGTTTTTCTCAGCTTACCAGAATTCAGTCTTTTGACCTTTGGTGCGAGTACCAGTGTGGCGGCCTGTGCAAAGAGCACGCCGACGAACCGCCAGCATACATTGTAGACGCGGCGGCGACCTCGTATAAATACACATCAATATTATACAATATTGTTTATATACCCATTCCTTTCAAAAACTATTTAACGAAGCTTAACGTTAATTTTTAACATTATAAACAATTTTGCAACAACACATTTTTACGACTGTACACTGAACCCCGGAGTATAATATAAAGGAATATATAAAATACCGTTCTTTACAGATCACAGCTAGTTATTTACATAAATCTAGGAAATAGTTGTTATTGCATAATTATTTTCAATAAGGGTTATAGAAATTCTGAATCAACATTTCACTATCAAAATATATAATAAAACATCGCAAACATTTAGCATTGTCAATATACTAAAATGCTTGATAATATCGATGTGCTGATCTTCCCGCTGTAACTCGCATCATGTCATTTTACGCCTGATTTTATTTCGAGCAGCTCGCATCGGTGCGGATAGCTCGCATCGTGCGAGTACTCGACTCGACTCGCACAATCGAGCCGAGCTAAGCTCAACCAGAGTTGGGCAAAATATTTATCTAAATAAAAATTTCGAGTAACGAATAAAAGATAAAAAAATTTTTATTTCCTTTTGGTATGTGTTGTGGTTTGGGTGTTCAGTAAAGGATTCACCCAATATAACAATAACCATTTATTAAATAAGCAACAAAAACTCAACGACGTAACAAGGAACAAAGAAAATGAAATAACAATGAAACAAGAACTACGGATAAACGACTATACGAACAACTGACGGCGAATGACGACTTCTCACAACGACTGACTGACTTGAACTGACTGACTGACTGACTGACCCTGTCATCCGTCAGAATCCGCGCTTATATCCTCCAGGAATTTCCTTCGAACAAGAAAACTTCTGGAGTGGGGATGTCGCTTCCTGTACGTGCCACTTGGAGAAAGTTCGTGTCCTTGCACCGAACATCCGTGTCCTGGCGAAAGTCAAGGGTTGGCGGCCAAATGTGCACGCCAAGGAAAAACCCCGAACCTGGTCGCCAAATGTGCACCCCAGGTAGGAACAGACTTCCGGCGACTAAGTGTGCGCTCGGGAAGAGCTTGGGCCTGGCGACCAAGTGCGTCCAAGGTCCCAGCCCGCAGACGACGCTCCTACCTGGGTCCGATCAACCCTTCTCCAAGGGGTCCGCCACATTACTTGAATATTGTATTTATTCTTTTTTTTTATTCTATAACTATTACAGAATATATTTTGTTGAATAATCATTATTTTATAAATATCGCAAGAAGTTCCAAATTAATTAATTACACCTATAAATTATCGATTATAAAATAATGATTACAATGGTGAACAATATGGAAAATAAGAAGGCAATAAGAGTGTAATGAAATTATACAATAAAAGATAATTATTTTCATTCTACGCATTATACGTTTATTTATTGCCTCTGTCACTGACGTTTTTTCCATAATTCACGAGCAAATGTTCTTTTAGTTCCACAACCGACGAGAGTATCTCGACATTAGGGCCGTTACCGACCGCTCCCAGCACCCACCTGGCACCCACTTTGAGACTCGCAGTTTAACACGGGGGCTGGCAGTCTTTATATATATATATATATCTCGTGGGTGCACTGATCCACCGACCAGATATATATAAAGACTGACAGCCTTACGGGAGAATGTGTCGCTCGAAAAATACGGTGTTGTCTACCGCTCTCTAGGATAGATTTTGGCTGGAGTAAGAAACAGAAGGCCAACGACGGTATCTCGTCGGTGCAGAAGACCACTAAGGAACTTCTCGTCGCTGAGAAGGTGAATCATCACGGACCCATATCGATTATCAAATGTTACATTCTCCGACAAACGTATTCAAATTAAAAAGATATTTTTTTTTAGTGTTGCTTTTTAAGATCTAAAATATTAAAAGTAAAACTAATATCAAGGACGAAAAATTCGTCAAAATATTTTACGTAAGAAATTATTAAAGCATAATTTTAGGAAAATCAATTTCTACTTCCATATGAGATACCTTAATTTGTAATTTAAAAATATTTCATGAACAAGCATTATTTCCTTACACTTTTTTTTTTATAGATAATTGTTCCAAGAATCGATCTGTGGGAACAGAAATATGTTGAAAACCAGAGTAGCGTTTATTTAACGTACTATTCCGAATAGTATAGAGTTTGAGAGAGAATCACGTGGATGAATTAATATAATATAAAATAATATAATTGTAGAAGCAAAGATGGGCAAATTTTTATTGAAATAGACATTTCAAACAGCGAATAAAAGATAAAAAATGATTTGTTACGCGTCAAATAAAAATAATTATGTTATCTCTATTCCGCACGTAATGAATTTATTCGACGAATAAAGATTTTTTTATAAAGACCGACCAACAGCCTACAATGTAAGCAGATGGAGAATCCAACATTATTGGCAATTTATGCTTTTATGTTTTTAATCAGAACAATATTGTTAATACGAATGAGTTGTAGAGCTCATCCCGATCAAAATGAGTCTAAACACGACATCATTTGGACTGTCTTTAATGAGATTGTAATTTTTATCGTAACATTACGTATCAGTGAAACTTGGTCGATTACACCCGAATTTCACCTCATTTTCATCAGGAAAATCCCCTCCATTCGCTCGTCACAATTTCATGAGGATATATTGCACAATCTAAAAGTTTAAACTTTCATTCGTGCGCGATTCTCCATCCGTTTACATTGTATGTCGTCTGTCGTCGCTGGGTCTTTGAAGCTCGGCACTCGGCAAAAGTTATTCGAGCATTTATTTGAAGCCTTCGAATAAATGATACAGATGAAAGATGAAAAAATTTCTCGTAGTTTGAATAAATCCGCTTCGAATAAAAAAAAGTATCTTTATTCGTCGGATAAATTCTCGTCGAATAAAATTATTTATTCGATACTCGTCGAATAAGGATACCTTTTTTATTCGAACCTTCGAATAACGAATAAAGATGAAGTATCTTTTATTCGAATCGTTATTTAAATAATTTTTATCTAATAATGCCCAACTCTGGGCACACCAGAATGACTGGCATTCAAAAGGAGAGAATATCCGTCTACGATACATATAATGTTGCACGGAGAAGCGGACAGCGAAACTAGAGAAGCGTCCTCCCCGAGGAGTGGGCCACACATTGTCGGCTATATCGGTGTGAGACCAGAAGACCACTACTAATCCAATCACAAAGCTTCTTTATTTTTCGTTATTTTTTTTTTTTTTTAACTTTTACCAACATATTCGTGACATTTTTCTGATTAAAATGAAACCAAATATGATATAATTCCGACGATAATTGCTTGTGTAATGAACGATTGATGTTTCGGACGCGAAAAAGGACAGCGTATGGGAAAGAAAGAGCCGCGGAGAGTCGAAGCGTTCGGAAAAGATGAAAGACTGGCGTGAGCTCAGGCCTTTAAATAAAAAAATAAACTTTTTCATTATTAATTATTTTTCTATCGGACTTTCACCAACATACTCGTGGCATTTTTCTAAGGAAAACGGTACCAAATATGACAAAATTCCGATGATATTTACTTGTGTAATGAACGACGGAAGTTTCGGACGCAAAGAAGGACAGCATATGAAAAGAAAGAGACGCGGCGAGTCCTTCCCGTCTCGAGTTCGACAGCTTGGTTTTCGCCGCGGACAAATAGATGTGGTTACTAATGTATATGTATTGACAATTACTCACAGAAAGTTAAATTTAACAATACAATTAATGATTATACATAAAGTTTATTGCTGATAAAATATAAAGAATATTAAATGTAAAGAAACAATTCTATAAGGTATAAAAAATAGCAATCAATACAATTATAATTAAAACTTAAAATGACAGACACTTTTCAAAACTTTTATCTCTAGCTCTATGTTAGGGATACAGAAGCTGAAAATTTCATCGAAATCGGTTGACGGAGAAAAAAACAACGTGCATTGCAAGATATAAGAATCTGTGTATCTGTGTGCCTGTACAAATAGCAATAATACTGCCACCAAATAGCTTTATATGGATAAGATCCGTCGAAAGTTAGTTTCATTACATAACACTTTTATTTCGTTACTACCTTTACTTGAATAATTGCAGTCCAGCATTAGAAGTGGTATTATCGGTTAAATAAGTAAAAAAAAATAATTTTCTGTGTTTGTTACTACGGATCACAATAAGAACGATTGAATTTTGTCATTACTTGAATATTGTATTTATTCTTCTTTTTTTTTTATTCTATAACTATTACAGAATATATTTTGTTGAATAATCATTATTTTATAAATATCGCAATAAGTTCCAAATTAATTAATTTCACCTATAAACTATCGATTATAAAATAATGATTACAATGGTGAATAATATGGAAAATAAGAAGGCAATAATAGTGTAATGAAATTATACAATAAAAAATAATTATTCTCATTCTACGCATTATCCGTTTATTTATTGCCTATGTCACTGACGTTTCTTCCGTAATTCACGAGCAAATGTTCTATTTAGGTAGCGAGCGCGGCATGTTTAGCGATGTTGGTATTTGAGATCAGTGATAGTTCCACTTTCTTAGTTCCACAACCGACGAGAGTATCTCGACATTGGGGCCGTTACCGACCGATCCCAGCACCCACCTGGCACTAGGCCTGCAGCCAAGCTCGCATATGCGAGCCGAGCTCGGGTCCAGTCGAGCCGGGACTCGCTTTTCGAGTCGAGTCGAGTACTCGCACGATGCGAGCTGCTCGCAACGAAGCGAACGGCTCGAAATAAAATCAGGCGTAAAATGACATGATGCGAGTTACAGCAGGAAGATCAGCACATTGATATTATCAAGCATTTTAGTATATTGACAATGCTAAATGTTTGCGATGTTTTATTATATATTTTGATAGTGAAATGTTGATTCAGAATTTGTATAACCCTTATTGAAAATAATTATGCAATAACAACTATTTAGATTTATGTAAATAACTAGATGTGATCTGTAAAGAACGGTATTTTATATATTCCTTTATATTATACTCCGGTTCACTGTACCGTGTAGTCGTAAAAATGTGTTGTCGCAAAATTGTTTATAATGTTGAAAATTAACGTGAAACCAAGTTGGAAGTTGGAAGTTCCAACAGCCTGTCATTCGGTACTGTGCAAGTATAGGTGATAAGATTTAAAAGGGCATAGCCGATTAAGATGGTCAAAACAATTGGAACCGCAAAAAGATTCCATTTCAAACAGTATTGATTTCTTGATTTTCTGGAAATGACAGACGTAGATTTCAAAATTCTTTTCACGGAATCTTACCAATTTTCACAAGCAATTTCATATCTGGCGGAAATCGTAGACGAACACAATAATATAAATATTCATTGCCTAATCAATGTTACTTCAATATTTTTAAAACATTAAAAAAATATTGTTAAAATCACATGAATAAATAATATAAGAAATTGAAAAAATAAAGATGATGTATGGGAAAAAACATTTACCACCGACGGGATAAGAACCCCAGCGTATCCGCTCCTTAGTTCGACACGTCCGGCGATGTTACAAAACTTTACGAACATTCTGGTATATATCACACAAAATACAATTTATTCTTTCTCTTAAATCACATTTCTTAGGTCAAAGAATTACTTGTTTCAATTTAATAATGCTAAAAATTACTTAATATATAGCTGCGATAAAACCAACAAGTGTAACTTTCCTCCTAATAGCAAAAACGTCGAAAAAATTCGGTTTTTATTGTTTTTTGACGATGATGTCCCACAACAAAAAATGTAAAAAAAAATTGACGACACTGCCTGTTATAGTACTTTAACAAGGAACTAAACAGTAGAATAGCATGTTTTCAAATTTTTGAGAAATCTGCATTTTTCCGATTTTTTGGAGGTTTTTCATTTTTTTTACGACCACAGTTTGTAACAAAAAAATCTGAAAGTTTAAACTTTCATACGTGCGCGATTCTCCATCCGTTTACATTGTATGTCGTCTGTCGTCGCTGGGTCTTTGAAGCTCGGCACTCGGCAAAAGTTATTCGAGCATTTATTTGAAGCCTTCGAATAAATGATACAGATGAAAGATGAAAAAATTTCTCGTAGTTTGAATAAATCCGCTTCGAATAAAAAAAAGTATCTTTATTCGTCGGATAAATTCTCGTCGAATAAAATTATTTATTCGATACTCGTCGAATAAGGATACCTTTTTTATTCGAACCTTCGAATAACGAATAAAGATGAAGTATCTTTTATTCGAATCGTTATTTAAATAATTTTTATCTAATAATGCCCAACTCTGGGCACACCAGAATGACTGGCATTCAAAAGGAGAGAATATCCGTCTACGATACATATAATGTTGCACGGAGAAGCGGACAGCGAAACTAGAGAAGCGTCCTCCCCGAGGAGTGGGCCACACATTGTCGGCTATATCGGTGTGAGGCCAGAAGACCACTACTAATCCAATCACAAAACTTCTTTATTTTTCGTTATTTTTTTTTTTTTTTAACTTTTACCAACATATTCGTGACATTTTTCTGATTAAAATGAAACCAAATATGATATAATTCCGACGATAATTGCTTGTGTAATGAACGATTGATGTTTCGGACGCGAAAAAGGACAGCGTATGGGAAAGAAAGAGCCGCGGAGAGTCGAAGCGTTCGGAAAAGATGAAAGACTGGCGTGAGCTCAGGCCTTTAAATAAAAAAATAAACTTTTTCATTATTAATTATTTTTCTATCGGACTTTCACCAACATACTCGTGGCATTTTTCTAAGGAAAACGGTACCAAATATGACAAAATTCCGATGATATTTACTTGTGTAATGAACGACGGAAGTTTCGGACGCAAAGAAGGACAGCATATGAAAAGAAAGAGACGCGGCGAGTCCTTCCCGTCTCGAGTTCGACAGCTTGGTTTTCGCCGCGGACAAATAGATGTGGTTACTAATGTATATGTATTGACAATTACTCACAGAAAGTTAAATTTAACAATACAATTAATGATTATACATAAAGTTTATTGCTGATAAAATATAAAGAATATTAAATGTAAAGAAACAATTCTATAAGGTATAAAAAATAGCAATCAATACAATTATAATTAAAACTTAAAATGACAGACACTTTTCAAAACTTTTATCTCTAGCTCTATGTTAGGGATACAGAAGCTGAAAATTTCATCGAAATCGGTTGACGGAGAAAAAAACAACGTGCATTGCAAGATATAAGAATCTGTGTATCTGTGTGCCTGTACAAATAGCAATAATACTGCCACCAAATAGCTTTATATGGATAAGATCCGTCGAAAGTTAGTTTCATTACATAACACTTTTATTTCGTTACTACCTTTACTTGAATAATTGCAGTCCAGCATTAGAAGTGGTATTATCGGTTAAATAAGTAAAAAAAAATAATTTTCTGTGTTTGTTACTACGGATCACAATAAGAACGATTGAATTTTGTCATTACTTGAATATTGTATTTATTCTTCTTTTTTTTTTATTCTATAACTATTACAGAATATATTTTGTTGAATAATCATTATTTTATAAATATCGCAATAAGTTCCAAATTAATTAATTTCACCTATAAACTATCGATTATAAAATAATGATTACAATGGTGAATAATATGGAAAATAAGAAGGCAATAATAGTGTAATGAAATTATACAATAAAAAATAATTATTCTCATTCTACGCATTATCCGTTTATTTATTGCCTATGTCACTGACGTTTCTTCCGTAATTCACGAGCAAATGTTCTATTTAGGTAGCGAGCGCGGCATGTTTAGCGATGTTGGTATTTGAGATCAGTGATAGTTCCACTTTCTTAGTTCCACAACCGACGAGAGTATCTCGACATTGGGGCCGTTACCGACCGATCCCAGCACCCACCTGGCACTAGGCCTGCAGCCAAGCTCGCATATGCGAGCCGAGCTCGGGTCCAGTCGAGCCGGGACTCGCTTTTCGAGTCGAGTCGAGTACTCGCACGATGCGAGCTGCTCGCAACGAAGCGAACGGCTCGAAATAAAATCAGGCGTAAAATGACATGATGCGAGTTACAGCAGGAAGATCAGCACATTGATATTATCAAGCATTTTAGTATATTGACAATGCTAAATGTTTGCGATGTTTTATTATATATTTTGATAGTGAAATGTTGATTCAGAATTTGTATAACCCTTATTGAAAATAATTATGCAATAACAACTATTTAGATTTATGTAAATAACTAGATGTGATCTGTAAAGAACGGTATTTTATATATTCCTTTATATTATACTCCGGTTCACTGTACCGTGTAGTCGTAAAAATGTGTTGTCGCAAAATTGTTTATAATGTTGAAAATTAACGTGAAACCAAGTTGGAAGTTGGAAGTTCCAACAGCCTGTCATTCGGTACTGTGCAAGTATAGGTGATAAGATTTAAAAGGGCATAGCCGATTAAGATGGTCAAAACAATTGGAACCGCAAAAAGATTCCATTTCAAACAGTATTGATTTCTTGATTTTCTGGAAATGACAGACGTAGATTTCAAAATTCTTTTCACGGAATCTTACCAATTTTCACAAGCAATTTCATATCTGGCGGAAATCGTAGACGAACACGATAATATAAATATTCATTGCCTAATCAATGTTACTTCAATATTTTTAAAACATTAAAAAAATATTGTTAAAATCACATGAATAAATAATATAAGAAATTGAAAAAATAAAGATGATGTATGGGAAAAAACATTTACCACCGACGGGATAAGAACCCCAGCGTATCCGCTCCTTAGTTCGACACACGTCCGGCGATGTTACAAAACTTTACGAACATTCTGGTATATATCACACAAAATACAATTTATTCTTTCTCTTAAATCACATTTCTTAGGTCAAAGAATTACTTGTTTCAATTTAATAATGCTAAAAATTACTTAATATATAGCTGCGATAAAACCAACAAGTGTAACTTTCCTCCTAATAGCAAAAACGTCGAAAAAATTCGGTTTTTATTGTTTTTTGACGATGATGTCCCACAACAAAAAATCTAAAAAAAATTGACGACACTGCCTGTTATAGTACTTTAACAAGGAACTAAACAGTAGAATAGCATGTTTTCAAATTTTTGAGAAATCTGTATTTTTCCGATTTTTTGGAGGTTTTTCATTTTTTTTACGACCACAGTTTGTAACAAAAAAATCTGAAAGTTTAAACTTTCATACGTGCGCGATTCTCCATCCGTTTACATTGTATGTCGTCTGTCGTCGCTGGGTCTTTGAAGCTCGGCACTCGGCAAAAGTTATTCGAGCATTTATTTGAAGCCTTCGAATAAATGATACAGATGAAAGATGAAAAAATTTCTCGTAGTTTGAATAAATCCGCTTCGAATAAAAAAAAGTATCTTTATTCGTCGGATAAATTCTCGTCGAATAAAATTATTTATTCGATACTCGTCGAATAAGGATACCTTTTTTATTCGAACCTTCGAATAACGAATAAAGATGAAGTATCTTTTATTCGAATCGTTATTTAAATAATTTTTATCTAATAATGCCCAACTCTGGGCACACCAGAATGACTGGCATTCAAAAGGAGAGAATATCCGTCTACGATACATATAATGTTGCACGGAGAAGCGGACAGCGAAACTAGAGAAGCGTCCTCCCCGAGGAGTGGGCCACACATTGTCGGCTATATCGGTGTGAGGCCAGAAGACCACTACTAATCAAATCACAAAACTTCTTTATTTTTCGTTATTTTTTTTTTTTTTAACTTTTACCAACATATTCGTGACATTTTTCTGATTAAAATGAAACCAAATATGATATAATTCCGACGATAATTGCTTGTGTAATGAACGATTGATGTTTCGGACGCGAAAAAGGACAGCGTATGGGAAAGAAAGAGCCGCGGAGAGTCGAAGCGTTCGGAAAAGATGAAAGACTGGCGTGAGCTCAGGCCTTTAAATAAAAAAATAAACTTTTTCATTATTAATTATTTTTCTATCGGACTTTCACCAACATACTCGTGGCATTTTTCTAGAGAAAACGGTACCAAATATGACAAAATTCCGATGATATTTACTTGTGTAATGAACGACGGAAGTTTCGGACGCAAAGAAGGACAGCATATGAAAAGAAAGAGACGCGGCGAGTCCTTCCCGTCTCGAGTTCGACAGCTTGGTTTTCGCCGCGGACAAATAGATGTGGTTACTAATGTATATGTATTGACAATTACTCACAGAAAGTTAAATTTAACAATACAATTAATGATTATACATAAAGTTTATTGCTGATAAAATATAAAGAATATTAAATGTAAAGAAACAATTCTATAAGGTATAAAAAATAGCAATCAATACAATTATAATTAAAACTTAAAATGACAGACACTTTTCAAAACTTTTATCTCTACCTCTATGTTAGGGATACAGAAGCTGAAAATTTCATCGAAATCGGTTGACGGAGAAAAAAACAACGTGCATTGCAAGATATAAGAATCTGTGTATCTGCGTGTCTGTACAAATAGCAATAATACTGCCACCAAATAGCTTTATATGGATAAGATCCGTCGAAAGTTAGTTTCATTACATAACACTTTTATTTCGTTACTACCTTTACTTGAATAATTGCAGTCCAGCATTAGAAGTGGTATTATCGGTTAAATAAGTAAAAAAAATAATTTTCTGTGTTTGTTACTACGGATCACAATAAGAACGATTGAATTTTGTCATTACTTGAATATTGTATTTATTCTTCTTTTTTTTTTATTCTATAACTATTACAGAATATATTTTGTTGAATAATCATTATTTTATAAATATCGCAATAAGTTCCAAATTAATTAATTTCACCTATAAACTATCGATTATAAAATAATGATTACAATGGTGAATAATACGGAAAATAAGAAGGCAATAATAGTGTAATGAAATTATACAATAAAAAATAATTATTCTCATTCTACGCATTATCCGTTTATTTATTGCCTATGTCACTGACGTTTCTTCCGTAATTCACGAGCAAATGTTCTATTTAGGTAGCGAGCGCGGCATGTTTAGCGATGTTGGTATTTGAGATCAGTGATAGTTCCACTTTCTTAGTTCCACAACCGACGAGAGTATCTCGACATTGGGGCCGTTACCGACCGATCCCAGCACCCACCTGGCACTAGGCCTGCAGCCAAGCTCGCATATGCGAGCCGAGCTCGGGTCCAGTCGAGCCGGGACTCGCTTTTCGAGTCGAGTCGAGTACTCGCACGATGCGAGCTGCTAGCAACGAAGCGAACGGCTCGAAATAAAATCAGGCGTAAAATGACATGATGCGAGTTACAGCAGGAAGATCAGCACATTGATATTATCAAGCATTTTAGTATATTGACAATGCTAAATGTTTGCGATGTTTTATTATATATTTTGATAGTGAAATGTTGATTCAGAATTTGTATAACCCTTATTGAAAATAATTATGCAATAACAACTATTTAGATTTATGTAAATAACTAGATGTGATCTGTAAAGAACGGTATTTTATATATTCCTTTATATTATACTCCGGTTCACTGTACCGTGTAGTCGTAAAAATGTGTTGTCGCAAAATTGTTTATAATGTTGAAAATTAACGTGAAACCAAGTTGGAAGTTGGAAGTTCCAACAGCCTGTCATTCGGTACTGTGCAAGTATAGGTGATAAGATTTAAAAGGGCATAGCCGATTAAGATGGTCAAAACAATTGGAACCGCAAAAAGATTCCATTTCAAACAGTATTGATTTCTTGATTTTCTGGAAATGACAGACGTAGAGTTCAAAATTCTTTTCACGGAATCTTGCCAATTTTCACAAGCAATTTCATATCTGGCGGAAATCGTAGACGAACACGATAATATAAATATTCATTGCCTAATCAATGTTACTTCAATATTTTTAAAACATTAAAAAAATATTGTTAAAATCACATGAATAAATAATATAAGAAATTGAAAAAATAAAGATGATGTATGGGAAAAAACATTTACCACCGACGGGATAAGAACCCCAGCGTATCCGCTCCTTAGTTCGACACGTCCGGCGATGTTACAAAACTTTACGAACATTCTGGTATATATCACACAAAATACAATTTATTCTTTCTCTTAAATCACATTTCTTAGGTCAAAGAATTACTTGTTTCAATTTAATAATGCTAAAAATTACTTAATATATAGCTGCGATAAAACCAACAAGTGTAACTTTCCTCCTAATAGCAAAAACGTCGAAAAAATTCGGTTTTTATTGTTTTTTGACGATGATGTCCCACAACAAAAAATCTAAAAAAAATTGACGACACTGCCTGTTATAGTACTTTAACAAGGAACTAAACAGTAGAATAGCATGTTTTCAAATTTTTGAGAAATCTGCATTTTTCCGATTTTTTGGAGGTTTTTCATTTTTTTTTACGACCACAGTTTGTAACAAAAAAATCTGAAAAAATTATCAAAAATCAGCCTTAGAATCCAAAATATGTCACATTTTTTTCAGAATTTTAGAAAGCATCAGAGTGCGGGAAATACGCGGAGAAGCGCGAAATCTAATTTACCCTGTAACTAACCTCATGGGCAAGATAGGGGGTTGAAATTTTACTCAGAGGGGTTTTTCCTCTAAGGGCAGTTTTGACCATAAATCGGCTAGGCCCTTTTAAAAGGATCTGATGTCTACGTTCAACACTCGTCATACTTTCTGTTTAGTTAATATTTTAATCTAAATCTTTTTTCAATTTGCAATTGTTGGCTCTTCTCCATGGATAACAGTCGATCTTTTATACGATGGTGCAAAATCATGCTAACTACCAAATAATTCGTAGTGGCAGCAAAGTTAAATCTACTTCCTAGCTCGACAATTAACGCAATTATATAACGCAATTTTTCCTGCGTTTTCATTACATGTCATCTAGTAAATTAATCTATCTAGCTTGGCAGAACAGCTGAAGTCGTTTGGTCGATTTATAAAAAAAGTTATTCTGATTTAAAGTGTCTGCCATCAATTATGAGACTGACTGCATAATGTATAACGAGAAGCGGCCGCACGTTTCTCGCTAAGCAACCTGCGCTATCTCCATGTTTATAATTGTGCAGTGTGAAAATGGTTTACTGCCTTTTTGGTTCGTTATCTCGGCCATTTCTTCTAAAAAGTGTACTTCCGTACAATGGGACAGTAGGGCTCTCATCAGCGAGCTAAGGTTTATGACCGGCTCTCGCCTGCACTCGCCCACTTAGGTCACCCGCTCTGAGTATTTAATCTACCGGCACGCGTATGCGTTTTGCTCTTCCTCCCTCCCCATCGAGCCACTAGCTTAGTTATTCATTATCGAAAAATATAAAAGTCTAAGACAATCTCTATTCTCAGGTTAGTTAGCTCAGATTCTGTCAAACAGTTTTTCTCAGCTTACCAGAATTCAGTCTTTTGACCTTTGGTGCGAGTACCAGTGTGGCGGCCTGTGCAAAGAGCACGCCGACGAACCGCCAGCATACATTGTAGACGCGGCGGCGACCTCGTATAAATACACATCAATATTATACAATATTGTTTATATACCCATTCCTTTCAAAAACTATTTAACGAAGCTTAACGTTAATTTTCAACATTATAAACAATTTTGCAACAACACATTTTTACGACTGTACACTGAACCCCGGAGTATAATATAAAGGAATATATAAAATACCGTTCTTTACAGATCACAGCTAGTTATTTACATAAATCTAGGAAATAGTTGTTATTGCATAATTATTTTCAATAAGGGTTATAGAAATTCTGAATCAACATTTCACCATCAAAATATATAATAAAACATCGCAAACATTTAGCATTGTCAATATACTAAAATGCTTGATAATATCGATGTGCTGATCTTCCCGCTGTAACTCGCATCATGTCATTTTACGCCTGATTTTATTTCGAGCAGCTCGCATCGGTGCGGATAGCTCGCATCGTGCGAGTACTCGACTCGACTCGCACAATCGAGCCGAGCTAAGCTCAACCAGAGTTGGGCAAAATATTTATCTAAATAAAAATTTCGAGTAACGAATAAAAGATAAAAAAATTTTTATTACCTTTTGGTATGTGTTGTGGTTTGGGTGTTCAGTAAAGGATTCACCCAATATAACAATAACCATTTATTAAATAAGCAACAAAAACTCAACGACGTAACAAGGAACAAAGAAAATGAAATAACAATGAAACAAGAACTACGGATAAACGACTATACGAACAACTGACGGCGAATGACGACTTCTCACAACGACTGACTGACTTGAACTGACTGACTGAATGACTGACTGACCCTGTCATCCGTCAGAATCCGCGCTTATATCCTCCAGGAATTTCCTTCGAACAAGAAAACTTCTGGAGTGGGGATGTCGCTTCCTGTACGTGCCCCTTGGAGAAAGTTCGTGTCCTTGCACCGAACATCCGTGTCCTGGCGAAAGTCAAGGGTTGGCGGCCAAATGTGCACGCCAAGGAAAAACCCCGAACCTGGTCGCCAAATGTGCACCCCAGGTAGGAATAGACTTCCGGCGACTAAGTGTGCGCTCGGGAAGAGCTTGGGCCTGGCGACCAAGTGCGTCCAAGGTCCCAGCCCGCAGACGACGCTCCTACCTGGGTCCGATCAACCCTTCTCCAAGGGGTCCGCCACATTACTTGAATATTGTATTTATTCTTTTTTTTTTATTCTATAACCATTACAGAATATATTTTGTTGAATAATCATTATTTTATAAATATCGCAAGAAGTTCCAAATTAATTAATTACACCTATAAATTATCGATTATAAAATAATGATTACAATGGTGAACAATATGGAAAATAAGAAGGCAATAAGAGTGTAATGAAATTATACAATAAAAGATAATTATTTTCATTCTACGCATTATACGTTTATTTATTGCCTCTGTCACTGACGTTTTTTCCATAATTCACGAGCAAATGTTCTTTTAGTTCCACAACCGACGAGAGTATCTCGACATTAGGGCCGTTACCGACCGCTCCCAGCACCCACCTGGCACCCACTTTGAGACTCGCAGTTTAACACGGGGGCTGGCAGTCTTTATATATATATATCTCGTGGGTGCACTGATCCACCGACCAGATATATATAAAGACTGACAGCCTTACGGGAGAATGTGTCGCTCGAAAAATACGGTGTTGTCTACCGCTCTCTAGGATAGATTTTGGCTGGAGTAAGAAACAGAAGGCCAACGACGGTATCTCGTCGGTGCAGAAGACCACTAAGGAACTTCTCGTCGCTGAGAAGGTGAATCATCACGGACCCATATCGATTATCAAATGTTACATTCTCCGACAAACGTATTCAAATTAAAAAGATATTTTTTTTTAGTGTTGCTTTTTAAGATCTAAAATATTAAAAGTAAAACTAATATCAAGGACGAAAAATTCGTCAAAATATTTTACGTAAGAAATTATTAAAGCATAATTTTAGGAAAATCAATTTCTACTTCCATATGAGATACCTTAATTTGTAATTTAAAAATATTTCATGAACAAGCATTATTTCCTTACACTTTTTTTTTTTATAGATAATTGTTCCAAGAATCGATCTGTGGGAACAGAAATATGTTGAAAACCAGAGTAGCGTTTATTTAACGTACTATTCCGAATAGTATAGAGTTTGAGAGAGAATCACGTGGATGAATTAATATAATATAAAATAATATAATTGTAGAAGCAAAGATGGGCAAATTTTTATTGAAATAGACATTTCAAACAGCGAATAAAAGATAAAAAATGATTTGTTACGCGTCAAATAAAAATAATTATGTTATCTCTATTCCGCACGTAATGAATTTATTCGACGAATAAAGATTTTTTTATAAAGACCGACCAACAGCCTACAATGTAAGCAGATGGAGAATCCAACATTATTGGCAATTTATGCTTTTATGTTTTTAATCAGAACAATATTGTTAATACGAATGAGTTGTAGAGCTCATCCCGATCAAAATGAGTCTAAACACGACATCATTTGGACTGTCTTTAATGAGATTGTAATTTTTATCGTAACATTACGTATCAGTGAAACTTGGTCGATTACACCCGAATTTGATCTCATTTTCATCAGGAAAATCCCCTCCATTCGCTCGTCACAATTTCATGAGGATATATTGCACAATCTAAAAGTTTAAACTTTCATTCGTGCGCGATTCTCCATCCGTTTACATTGTATGTCGTCTGTCGTCGCTGGGTCTTTGAAGCTCGGCACTCGGCAAAAGTTATTCGAGCATTTATTTGAAGCCTTCGGATAAAAGATACAGATGAAAGATGAAAAAATTTCTCGTAGTTTGAATAAATCCGCTTCGAATAAAAAAAAGTATCTTTATTCGTCGGATAAATTCTCGTCGAATAAAATTATTTATTCGATACTCGTCGAATAAAGATACCTTTTTCATTCGAACCTTCGAATAACGAATAAAGATGAAGTATCTTTTATTCGAATCGTTATTTAAATAATTTTTATCTAATAATGCCCAACTCTGGGCACACCAGAATGACTGGCATTCAAAAGGAGAGAATATCCGTCTACGATACATATAATGTTGCACGGAGAAGCGGACAGCGAAACTAGAGAAGCGTCCTCCCCGAGGAGTGGGCCACACATTGTCGGCTATATCGGTGTGAGACCAGAAGACCACTACTAATCCAATCACAAAACTTCTTTATTTTTCGTTATTTTTTTTTTTTTTTTAACTTTTACCAACATATTCGTGACATTTTTCTGATTAAAATGAAACCAAATATGATATAATTCCGACGATAATTGCTTGTGTAATGAACGATTGATGTTTCGGACGCGAAAAAGGACAGCGTATGGGAAAGAAAGAGCCGCGGAGAGTCGAAGCGTTCGGAAAAGATGAAAGACTGGCGTGAGCTCAGGCCTTTAAATAAAAAAATAAACTTTTTCATTATTAATTATTTTTCTATCGGACTTTCACCAACATACTCGTGGCATTTTTCTAAGGAAAACGGTACCAAATATGACAAAATTCCGATGATATTTACTTGTGTAATGAACGACGGAAGTTTCGGACGCAAAGAAGGACAGCATATGAAAAGAAAGAGACGCGGCGAGTCCTTCCCGTCTCGAGTTCGACAGCTTGGTTTTCGCCGCGGACAAATAGATGTGGTTACTAATGTATATGTATTGACAATTACTCACAGAAAGTTAAATTTAACAATACAATTAATGATTATACATAAAGTTTATTGCTGATAAAATATAAAGAATATTAAATGTAAAGAAACAATTCTATAAGGTATAAAAAATAGCAATCAATACAATTATAATTAAAACTTAAAATGACAGACACTTTTCAAAACTTTTATCTCTAGCTCTATGTTAGGGATACAGAAGCTGAAAATTTCATCGAAATCGGTTGACGGAGAAAAAAACAACGTGCATTGCAAGATATAAGAATCTGTGTATCTGTGTGCCTGTACAAATAGCAATAATACTGCCACCAAATAGCTTTATATGGATAAGATCCGTCGAAAGTTAGTTTCATTACATAACACTTTTATTTCGTTACTACCTTTACTTGAATAATTGCAGTCCAGCATTAGAAGTGGTATTATCGGTTAAATAAGTAAAAAAAAATAATTTTCTGTGTTTGTTACTACGGATCACAATAAGAACGATTGAATTTTGTCATTACTTGAATATTGTATTTATTCTTCTTTTTTTTTTATTCTATAACTATTACAGAATATATTTTGTTGAATAATCATTATTTTATAAATATCGCAATAAGTTCCAAATTAATTAATTTCACCTATAAACTATCGATTATAAAATAATGATTACAATGGTGAATAATATGGAAAATAAGAAGGCAATAATAGTGTAATGAAATTATACAATAAAAAATAATTATTCTCATTCTACGCATTATCCGTTTATTTATTGCCTATGTCACTGACGTTTCTTCCGTAATTCACGAGCAAATGTTCTATTTAGGTAGCGAGCGCGGCATGTTTAGCGATGTTGGTATTTGAGATCAGTGATAGTTCCACTTTCTTAGTTCCACAACCGACGAGAGTATCTCGACATTGGGGCCGTTACCGACCGATCCCAGCACCCACCTGGCACTAGGCCTGCAGCCAAGCTCGCATATGCGAGCCGAGCTCGGGTCCAGTCGAGCCGGGACTCGCTTTTCGAGTCGAGTCGAGTACTCGCACGATGCGAGCTGCTAGCAACGAAGCGAACGGCTCGAAATAAAATCAGGCGTAAAATGACATGATGCGAGTTACAGCAGGAAGATCAGCACATTGATATTATCAAGCATTTTAGTATATTGACAATGCTAAATGTTTGCGATGTTTTATTATATATTTTGATAGTGAAATGTTGATTCAGAATTTGTATAACCCTTATTGAAAATAATTATGCAATAACAACTATTTAGATTTATGTAAATAACTAGATGTGATCTGTAAAGAACGGTATTTTATATATTCCTTTATATTATACTCCGGTTCACTGTACCGTGTAGTCGTAAAAATGTGTTGTCGCAAAATTGTTTATAATGTTGAAAATTAACGTGAAACCAAGTTGGAAGTTGGAAGTTCCAACAGCCTGTCATTCGGTACTGTGCAAGTATAGGTGATAAGATTTAAAAGGGCATAGCCGATTAAGATGGTCAAAACAATTGGAACCGCAAAAAGATTCCATTTCAAACAGTATTGATTTCTTGATTTTCTGGAAATGACAGACGTAGATTTCAAAATTCTTTTCACGGAATCTTACCAATTTTCACAAGCAATTTCATATCTGGCGGAAATCGTAGACGAACACAATAATATAAATATTCATTGCCTAATCAATGTTACTTCAATATTTTTAAAACATTAAAAAAATATTGTTAAAATCACATGAATAAATAATATAAGAAATTGAAAAAATAAAGATGATGTATGGGAAAAAACATTTACCACCGACGGGATAAGAACCCCAGCGTATCCGCTCCTTAGTTCGACACGTCCGGCGATGTTACAAAACTTTACGAACATTCTGGTATATATCACACAAAATACAATTTATTCTTTCTCTTAAATCACATTTCTTAGGTCAAAGAATTACTTGTTTCAATTTAATAATGCTAAAAATTACTTAATATATAGCTGCGATAAAACCAACAAGTGTAACTTTCCTCCTAATAGCAAAAACGTCGAAAAAATTCGGTTTTTATTGTTTTTTGACGATGATGTCCCACAACAAAAAATGTAAAAAAAAATTGACGACACTGCCTGTTATAGTACTTTAACAAGGAACTAAACAGTAG
>NW_027489769.1:0-26144 GCF_050948215.1 Halictus rubicundus | reverse complement strand
TAACAATATATATCATAACACCAAACTCGCTACAATTATTATTTATCGAGTTATTAGCAAATAATGGACGGATGTGCTACTCCGTCGACAAAACTCTGGAAATTTTTCTAAGTCCCACCGCTAAGAGGAAACTTTTTCCGTATCGGTCCTAGACGATTTTCGACGTGATATCACTGTAATATAGACGGTTTCTAACAATATATATCATAACACCAAACTCGCTACAATTATTATTTATCGAGTTATTAGCAAATAATGGACGGATGTGCTACTCCGTCGGACGTTCGACGAAAATTTTTCTAAGTCCCACCGCCAAGAGGAAACTTTTTCCCTATCGGTCCTAGACGATTTTCGACGTGATATCACTGTAATATAGACGGTTTCTAACAATATATATCATAACACCAAACTCGCTACAATTATTATTTATCGAGTTATTAGCAAATAATGGACGGATGTGCTACTCCGTCGACAAAACTCTGGAAATTTTTCTAAGTCCCACCGCCAAGAGGAAACTTTTTCCCTATCGGTCCTAGACGATTTTCGACGTGATATCACTGTAATATAGACGGTTTCTAACAATATATATCATAACACCAAACTCGCTACAATTATTATTTATCGAGTTATTAGCAAATAATGGACGGATGTGCTACTCCGTCGACAAAACTCTGGAAATTTTTCTAAGTCCCACCGCTAAGAGGAAACTTTTTCCGTATCGGTCCTAGACGATTTTCGACGTGATATCACTGTAATATAGACGGTTTCTAACAATATATATCATAACACCAAACTCGCTACAATTATTATTTATCGAGTTATTAGCAAATAATGGACGGATGTGCTACTCCGTCGGACGTTCGACGAAAATTTTTCTAAGTCCCACCGCCAAGAGGAAACTTTTTCCCTATCGGTCCTAGACGATTTTCGACGTGATATCACTGTAATATAGACGGTTTCTAACAATATATATCATAACACCAAACTCGCTACAATTATTATTTATCGAGTTATTAGCAAATAATGGACGGATGTGCTACTCCGTCGACAAAACTCTGGAAATTTTTCTAAGTCCCACCGCTAAGAGGAAACTTTTTCCGTATCGGTCCTAGACGATTTTCGACGTGATATCACTGTAATATAGACGGTTTCTAACAATATATATCATAACACCAAACTCGCTACAATTATTATTTATCGAGTTATTAGCAAATAATGGACGGATGTGCTACTCCGTCGACAAAACTCTGGAAATTTTTCTAAGTCCCACCGCTAAGAGGAAACTTTTTCCGTATCGGTCCTAGACGATTTTCGACGTGATATCACTGTAATATAGACGGTTTCTAACAATATATATCATAACACCAAACTCGCTACAATTATTATTTATCGAGTTACTAGCAAATAATGGACGGATGTGCTACTCCGTCGACAAAACTCTGGAAATTTTTCTAAGTCCCACCGCTAAGAGGAAACTTTTTCCGTATCGGTCCTAGACGATTTTCGACGTGATATCACTGTAATATAGACGGTTTCTAACAATATATATCATAACACCAAACTCGCTACAATTATTATTTATCGAGTTATTAGCAAATAATGGACGGATGTGCTACTCCGTCGACAAAACTCTGGAAATTTTTCTAAGTCCCACCGCTAAGAGGAAACTTTTTCCGTATCGGTCCTAGACGATTTTCGACGTGATATCACTGTAATATAGACGGTTTCTAACAATATATATCATAACACCAAACTCGCTACAATTATTATTTATCGAGTTATTAGCAAATAATGGACGGATGTGCTACTCCGTCGACAAAACTCTGGAAATTTTTCTAAGTCCCACCGCTAAGAGGAAACTTTTTCCGTATCGGTCCTAGACGATTTTCGACGTGATATCACTGTAATATAGACGGTTTCTAACAATATATATCATAACACCAAACTCGCTACAATTATTATTTATCGAGTTATTAGCAAATAATGGACGGATGTACTACTCCGTCGACAAAACTCTGGAAATTTTTCTAAGTCCCACCGCTAAGAGGAAACTTTTTCCGTATCGGTCCTAGACGATTTTCGACGTGATATCACTGTAATATAGACGGTTTCTAACAATATATATCATAACACCAAACTCGCTACAATTATTATTTATCGAGTTATTAGCAAATAATGGACGGATGTGCTACTCCGTCGACAAAACTCTGGAAATTTTTCTAAGTCCCACCGCTAAGAGGAAACTTTTTCCGTATCGGTCCTAGACGATTTTCGACGTGATATCACTGTAATATAGACGGTTTCTAACAATATATATCATAACACCAAACTCGCTACAATTATTATTTATCGAGTTATTAGCAAATAATGGACGGATGTGCTACTCCGTCGACAAAACTCTGGAAATTTTTCTAAGTCCCACCGCTAAGAGGAAACTTTTTCCGTATCGGTCCTAGACGATTTTCGACGTGATATCACTGTAATATAGACGGTTTCTAACAATATATATCATAACACCAAACTCGCTACAATTATTATTTATCGAGTTATTAGCAAATAATGGACGGATGTACTACTCCGTCGGACGTTCGACGAAAATTTTTCTAAGTCCCACCGCTAAGAGGAAACTTTTTCCGTATCGGTCCTAGACGATTTTCGACGTGATATCACTGTAATATAGACGGTTTCTAACAATATATATCATAACACCAAACTCGCTACAATTATTATTTATCGAGTTATTAGCAAATAATGGACGGATGTGCTACTCCGTCGACAAAACTCTGGAAATTTTTCTAAGTCCCACCGCTAAGAGGAAACTTTTTCCGTATCGGTCCTAGACGATTTTCGACGTGATATCACTGTAATATAGACGGTTTCTAACAATATATATCATAACACCAAACTCGCTACAATTATTATTTATCGAGTTATTAGCAAATAATGGACGGATGTACTACTCCGTCGACAAAACTCTGGAAATTTTTCTAAGTCCCAACGCTAAGAGGAAACTTTTTCCGTATCGGTCCTAGACGATTTTCGACGTGATATCACTGTAATATAGACGGTTTCTAACAATATATATCATAACACCAAACTCGCTACAATTATTATTTATCGAGTTATTAGCAAATAATGGACGGATGTACTACTCCGTCGGACGTTCGACGAAAATTTTTCTAAGTCCCACCGCTAAGAGGAAACTTTTTCCGTATCGGTCCTAGACGATTTTCGACGTGATATCACTGTAATATAGACGGTTTCTAACAATATATATCATAACACCAAACTCGCTACAATTATTATTTATCGAGTTATTAGCAAATAATGGACGGATGTGCTACTCCGTCGACAAAACTCTGGAAATTTTTCTAAGTCCCACCGCTAAGAGGAAACTTTTTCCGTATCGGTCCTAGACGATTTTCGACGTGATATCACTGTAATATAGACGGTTTCTAACAATATATATCATAACACCAAACTCGCTACAATTATTATTTATCGAGTTATTAGCAAATAATGGACGGATGTACTACTCCGTCGACAAAACTCTGGAAATTTTTCTAAGTCCCACCGCTAAGAGGAAACTTTTTCCGTATCGGTCCTAGACGATTTTCGACGTGATATCACTGTAATATAGACGGTTTCTAACAATATATATCATAACACCAAACTCGCTACAATTATTATTTATCGAGTTATTAGCAAATAATGGACGGATGTGCTACTCCGTCGACAAAACTCTGGAAATTTTTCTAAGTCCCACCGCTAAGAGGAAACTTTTTCCGTATCGGTCCTAGACGATTTTCGACGTGATATCACTGTAATATAGACGGTTTCTAACAATATATATCATAACACCAAACTCGCTACAATTATTATTTATCGAGTTATTAGCAAATAATGGACGGATGTGCTACTCCGTCGACAAAACTCTGGAAATTTTTCTAAGTCCCACCGCTAAGAGGAAACTTTTTCCGTATCGGTCCTAGACGATTTTCGACGTGATATCACTGTAATATAGACGGTTTCTAACAATATATATCATAACACCAAACTCGCTACAATTATTATTTATCGAGTTATTAGCAAATAATGGACGGATGTACTACTCCGTCGACAAAACTCTGGAAATTTTTCTAAGTCCCACCGCTAAGAGGAAACTTTTTCCGTATCGGTCCTAGACGATTTTCGACGTGATATCACTGTAATATAGACGGTTTCTAACAATATATATCATAACACCAAACTCGCTACAATTATTATTTATCGAGTTATTAGCAAATAATGGACGGATGTGCTACTCCGTCGACAAAACTCTGGAAATTTTTCTAAGTCCCAACGCTAAGAGGAAACTTTTTCCGTATCGGTCCTAGACGATTTTCGACGTGATATCACTGTAATATAGACGGTTTCTAACAATATATATCATAACACCAAACTCGCTACAATTATTATTTATCGAGTTATTAGCAAATAATGGACGGATGTACTACTCCGTCGACAAAACTCTGGAAATTTTTCTAAGTCCCACCGCTAAGAGGAAACTTTTTCCCTATCGGTCCTAGACGATTTTCGACGTGATATCACTGTAATATAGACGGTTTCTAACAATATATATCATAACACCAAACTCGCTACAATTATTATTTATCGAGTTATTAGCAAATAATGGACGGATGTGCTACTCCGTCGACAAAACTCTGGAAATTTTTCTAAGTCCCACCGCTAAGAGGAAACTTTTTCCGTATCGGTCCTAGACGATTTTCGACGTGATATCACTGTAATATAGACGGTTTCTAACAATATATATCATAACACCAAACTCGCTACAATTATTATTTATCGAGTTATTAGCAAATAATGGACGGATGTGCTACTCCGTCGACAAAACTCTGGAAATTTTTCTAAGTCCCACCGCTAAGAGGAAACTTTTTCCGTATCGGTCCTAGACGATTTTCGACGTGATATCACTGTAATATAGACGGTTTCTAACAATATATATCATAACACCAAACTCGCTACAATTATTATTTATCGAGTTATTAGCAAATAATGGACGGATGTGCTACTCCGTCGACAAAACTCTGGAAATTTTTCTAAGTCCCACCGCTAAGAGGAAACTTTTTCCGTATCGGTCCTAGACGATTTTCGACGTGATATCACTGTAATATAGACGGTTTCTAACAATATATATCATAACACCAAACTCGCTACAATTATTATTTATCGAGTTATTAGCAAATAATGGACGGATGTGCTACTCCGTCGACAAAACTCTGGAAATTTTTCTAAGTCCCACCGCTAAGAGGAAACTTTTTCCGTATCGGTCCTAGACGATTTTCGACGTGATATCACTGTAATATAGACGGTTTCTAACAATATATATCATAACACCAAACTCGCTACAATTATTATTTATCGAGTTATTAGCAAATAATGGACGGATGTACTACTCCGTCGACAAAACTCTGGAAATTTTTCTAAGTCCCACCGCTAAGAGGAAACTTTTTCCGTATCGGTCCTAGACGATTTTCGACGTGATATCACTGTAATATAGACGGTTTCTAACAATATATATCATAACACCAAACTCGCTACAATTATTATTTATCGAGTTATTAGCAAATAATGGACGGATGTACTACTCCGTCGACAAAACTCTGGAAATTTTTCTAAGTCCCACCGCTAAGAGGAAACTTTTTCCGTATCGGTCCTAGACGATTTTCGACGTGATATCACTGTAATATAGACGGTTTCTAACAATATATATCATAACACCAAACTCGCTACAATTATTATTTATCGAGTTATTAGCAAATAATGGACGGATGTGCTACTCCGTCGACAAAACTCTGGAAATTTTTCTAAGTCCCACCGCTAAGAGGAAACTTTTTCCGTATCGGTCCTAGACGATTTTCGACGTGATATCACTGTAATATAGACGGTTTCTAACAATATATATCATAACACCAAACTCGCTACAATTATTATTTATCGAGTTATTAGCAAATAATGGACGGATGTGCTACTCCGTCGGACGTTCGACGAAAATTTTTCTAAGTCCCACCGCTAAGAGGAAACTTTTTCCGTATCGGTCCTAGACGATTTTCGACGTGATATCACTGTAATATAGACGGTTTCTAACAATATATATCATAACACCAAACTCGCTACAATTATTATTTATCGAGTTATTAGCAAATAATGGACGGATGTGCTACTCCGTCGACAAAACTCTGGAAAATTTTCTAAGTCCCACCGCTAAGAGGAAACTTTTTCCGTATCGGTCCTAGACGATTTTCGACGTGATATCACTGTAATATAGACGGTTTCTAACAATATATATCATAACACCAAACTCGCTACAATTATTATTTATCGAGTTATTAGCAAATAATGGACGGATGTGCTACTCCGTCGACAAAACTCTGGAAATTTTTCTAAGTCCCACCGCTAAGAGGAAACTTTTTCCGTATCGGTCCTAGACGATTTTCGACGTGATATCACTGTAATATAGACGGTTTCTAACAATATATATCATAACACCAAACTCGCTACAATTATTATTTATCGAGTTATTAGCAAATAATGGACGGATGTGCTACTCCGTCGACAAAACTCTGGAAATTTTTCTAAGTCCCACCGCCAAGAGGAAACTTTTTCCCTATCGGTCCTAGACGATTTTCGACGTGATATCACTGTAATATAGACGGTTTCTAACAATATATATCATAACACCAAACTCGCTACAATTATTATTTATCGAGTTATTAGCAAATAATGGACGGATGTGCTACTCCGTCGACAAAACTCTGGAAATTTTTCTAAGTCCCACCGCTAAGAGGAAACTTTTTCCGTATCGGTCCTAGACGATTTTCGACGTGATATCACTGTAATATAGACGGTTTCTAACAATATATATCATAACACCAAACTCGCTACAATTATTATTTATCGAGTTATTAGCAAATAATGGACGGATGTGCTACTCCGTCGACAAAACTCTGGAAATTTTTCTAAGTCCCACCGCTAAGAGGAAACTTTTTCCGTATCGGTCCTAGACGATTTTCGACGTGATATCACTGTAATATAGACGGTTTCTAACAATATATATCATAACACCAAACTCGCTACAATTATTATTTATCGAGTTATTAGCAAATAATGGACGGATGTACTACTCCGTCGGACGTTCGACGAAAATTTTTCTAAGTCCCACCGCTAAGAGGAAACTTTTTCCGTATCGGTCCTAGACGATTTTCGACGTGATATCACTGTAATATAGACGGTTTCTAACAATATATATCATAACACCAAACTCGCTACAATTATTATTTATCGAGTTATTAGCAAATAATGGACGGATGTGCTACTCCGTCGACAAAACTCTGGAAATTTTTCTAAGTCCCACCGCTAAGAGGAAACTTTTTCCGTATCGGTCCTAGACGATTTTCGACGTGATATCACTGTAATATAGACGGTTTCTAACAATATATATCATAACACCAAACTCGCTACAATTATTATTTATCGAGTTATTAGCAAATAATGGACGGATGTGCTACTCCGTCGACAAAACTCTGGAAATTTTTCTAAGTCCCACCGCTAAGAGGAAACTTTTTCCGTATCGGTCCTAGACGATTTTCGACGTGATATCACTGTAATATAGACGGTTTCTAACAATATATATCATAACACCAAACTCGCTACAATTATTATTTATCGAGTTATTAGCAAATAATGGACGGATGTGCTACTCCGTCGACAAAACTCTGGAAATTTTTCTAAGTCCCACCGCTAAGAGGAAACTTTTTCCGTATCGGTCCTAGACGATTTTCGACGTGATATCACTGTAATATAGACGGTTTCTAACAATATATATCATAACACCAAACTCGCTACAATTATTATTTATCGAGTTATTAGCAAATAATGGACGGATGTGCTACTCCGTCGACAAAACTCTGGAAATTTTTCTAAGTCCCACCGCTAAGAGGAAACTTTTTCCGTATCGGTCCTAGACGATTTTCGACGTGATATCACTGTAATATAGACGGTTTCTAACAATATATATCATAACACCAAACTCGCTACAATTATTATTTATCGAGTTATTAGCAAATAATGGACGGATGTACTACTCCGTCGGACGTTCGACGAAAATTTTTCTAAGTCCCACCGCTAAGAGGAAACTTTTTCCCTATCGGTCCTAGACGATTTTCGACGTGATATCACTGTAATATAGACGGTTTCTAACAATATATATCATAACACCAAACTCGCTACAATTATTATTTATCGAGTTATTAGCAAATAATGGACGGATGTGCTACTTCGTCGGACGTTCGACGAAAATTTTTCTAAGTCCCACCGCTAAGAGGAAACTTTTTCCCTATCGGTCCTAGACGATTTTCGACGTGATATCACTGTAATATAGACGGTTTCTAACAATATATATCATAACACCAAACTCGCTACAATTATTATTTATCGAGTTATTAGCAAATAATGGACGGATGTACTACTCCGTCGGACGTTCGACGAAAATTTTTCTAAGTCCCACCGCTAAGAGGAAACTTTTTCCGTATCGGTCCTAGACGATTTTCGACGTGATATCACTGTAATATAGACGGTTTCTAACAATATATATCATAACACCAAACTCGCTACAATTATTATTTATCGAGTTATTAGCAAATAATGGACGGATGTACTACTCCGTCGACAAAACTCTGGAAATTTTTCTAAGTCCCACCGCTAAGAGGAAACTTTTTCCGTATCGGTCCTAGACGATTTTCGACGTGATATCACTGTAATATAGACGGTTTCTAACAATATATATCATAACACCAAACTCGCTACAATTATTATTTATCGAGTTATTAGCAAATAATGGACGGATGTGCTACTCCGTCGACAAAACTCTGGAAATTTTTCTAAGTCCCACCGCCAAGAGGAAACTTTTTCCCTATCGGTCCTAGACGATTTTCGACGTGATATCACTGTAATATAGACGGTTTCTAACAATATATATCATAACACCAAACTCGCTACAATTATTATTTATCGAGTTATTAGCAAATAATGGACGGATGTGCTACTCCGTCGACAAAACTCTGGAAATTTTTCTAAGTCCCACCGCTAAGAGGAAACTTTTTCCGTATCGGTCCTAGACGATTTTCGACGTGATATCACTGTAATATAGACGGTTTCTAACAATATATATCATAACACCAAACTCGCTACAATTATTATTTATCGAGTTATTAGCAAATAATGGACGGATGTGCTACTCCGTCGACAAAACTCTGGAAATTTTTCTAAGTCCCACCGCTAAGAGGAAACTTTTTCCGTATCGGTCCTAGACGATTTTCGACGTGATATCACTGTAATATAGACGGTTTCTAACAATATATATCATAACACCAAACTCGCTACAATTATTATTTATCGAGTTATTAGCAAATAATGGACGGATGTACTACTCCGTCGGACGTTCGACGAAAATTTTTCTAAGTCCCACCGCTAAGAGGAAACTTTTTCCCTATCGGTCCTAGACGATTTTCGACGTGATATCACTGTAATATAGACGGTTTCTAACAATATATATCATAACACCAAACTCGCTACAATTATTATTTATCGAGTTATTAGCAAATAATGGACGGATGTGCTACTTCGTCGGACGTTCGACGAAAATTTTTCTAAGTCCCACCGCTAAGAGGAAACTTTTTCCGTATCGGTCCTAGACGATTTTCGACGTGATATCACTGTAATATAGACGGTTTCTAACAATATATATCATAACACCAAACTCGCTACAATTATTATTTATCGAGTTATTAGCAAATAATGGACGGATGTGCTACTCCGTCGACAAAACTCTGGAAATTTTTCTAAGTCCCACCGCTAAGAGGAAACTTTTTCCGTATCGGTCCTAGACGATTTTCGACGTGATATCACTGTAATATAGACGGTTTCTAACAATATATATCATAACACCAAACTCGCTACAATTATTATTTATCGAGTTATTAGCAAATAATGGACGGATGTACTACTCCGTCGACAAAACTCTGGAAATTTTTCTAAGTCCCACCGCTAAGAGGAAACTTTTTCCGTATCGGTCCTAGACGATTTTCGACGTGATATCACTGTAATATAGACGGTTTCTAACAATATATATCATAACACCAAACTCGCTACAATTATTATTTATCGAGTTATTAGTGTCACGTTCTCATGCATGTTCGCATGTAACGTGACCGATTTCTGCGTATCTACGCTAGAAATCGGTGTTCTGACGCTCCTGGCTCACGCGTAACGCGGCATCCCCACCACCGCGCCGTCAATCTAACGGTACTCCGCTCTACGGTAGTGCGTTCTCTCTCGCACCCGTTACGAGCATAGCCAGGTAGCGCTATCCTTGTCTAGCGCACGGCGAGACGCACCCCTCTCACTCGCACCCGTTACGAGCATAGGCAGGTAGCGCTATCCTTGTCTAGCGCACGGCGAGACGCACCGCTCTCACTCGCACCCGTTACGAGTATAGGCAGGTAGCTCTGTCCTTCTCTAACGCACAGGCAACCATCGCCGTTCTCTCTCGCACTCGCTACAACCATAGGGCGTAGTGCTATCCTTTTCCAACGCATAGCCGCTAAGAGCATGCGTTCTCTCTCGCACTCGTTACCTGCATAGGGCGACGTGCCATCCTTTACTATTCTACACGGACAACCGTTACTTTCTCTCTCGCACTCGCTACAACCATAGGGCGTAGTGCTATCCCTTTTCAACGTATAGCCATTAAAGGCATGCTTTCTCTCTCGCACTCGTAGCAGACATCGGACAGTCCAAAGTCCGTTTTCAGGGAACTTTTCACCCCCGCACACAGATGGCTTTTTTACCAGCTCGAGTTTCTCGAAAGAGAAAATGCACAGACCCTTATGTATTTACCCCACCTCCTAAAAAATACCGAAGTTCATCCACCACTCACTAGATGACTTCGGACTTCAACCCCGTTTTCCCGCTACTAAAAATGTACGGTACCCCGCATAAAAAGTCTGGAGACATCTTCAGACTTCGGAAAAAACTCCTACAAGCTTCTGCTTTCATAGTAATTCCCCGGCAATCTATAGCGAACTCTGGTGCGTGTCTCTAGCACATTGCGAGCTACAATTGTCGTCAGCAACGCAGACGCTCGGTGCGGCTTAGGCTCGCACGGCTGACGCAATACAAACCCCTCTCTTACCTGAGAGCAAGGTTCACCGGTGGTTGAAACTCAATGAGTTTCAACCCTTCCGACATCCAAGGAGGACGACCAGCGACGGCAGAAAGGAGGAAAACTCGGCGAGGAGGACGAAGGCACCAGATCAACCAGCTGAAGAAACAGCTTTCCACCGAAGGAAGGAAGGACGGTGACTGGACCAGCGAGCTCACTCCCGCCACAACAAAGGAGCCACTCCCCCTGCCCACCTGGAAACTCTCCCCCGTAACTCTCCCTCTGAGAACGCTCCCTAATTTTCTGGCAGCCGACGACGCTGACCCTCGAGCAGTATATTACCGCAACCTATTGTTCCCCCGAGCCCCACAAAAGACCGACGACTGTACTTTTATAGAAAGGCTTATCTCACGCCTATAATTATTACCTTCTCTCTCTCTTTATACTTATTACTACTTTTCCTCTGTCTCTGTCTATATATATATTTTTATTATTATTATTATTTGTACCTTGTTCTGTAAATATCTTTTCTTTATTATAGAATATATTTTATGTTATTGTTGAACAACCACCTTAAAAATCACTCTCGAATCCCCACGTCTTGTAACCATCCCGCCACGTTTTTTGGTCTCCACAGCGATAAACGATACCCCGCACTTTTTGGAACGGGTTACCGCTCGTCCGTTCCGCATCTATTATACCCTTTTGTTACAAGGCCAATCCCTCGCGGAAAGGCCCTAGCACGTAACAAAAAACCATAATAGAAATTTGGTGACAGCGGTGTGGGATCTATCGTTATCGTGGAGACACCCCCGGCGGGATACAACCAAAAAAAAACGACGTGGTGAATTCGAGAGAAAAATTTAAAAAGTAGAATTGCAAAATGCCAATAACTCGATCTCAAGGTCTTAGTGAGGCCGAGTTAGAAATGTTGGAAGAACAATTAAAGAAAAGAGAAAAACGTTTACTAGAACAAGAACAATTATTTAAAGAAACTCAGAAAAATTTTGAAGAATTTTTACACGAAGAAAGAAATCAAATAAGAACAGAGGAAAATAATAAAACTAAAGAATTAGAAATGATAGTAGAATCATTAAAAATGCAAGTAAAAGCATTGGAGGAACGAGCTCCTATAGCTCAAACTCCCGTAACAAGTCGTAAATCCGGGCCGGCAACAATAGAGTCTCCCCCTTCAGCATTTTCTCTCAGAGATGTTATATCAGAAATTCCCACCTTTTCGGGAACTAACCTCTCTACCGACAGGTTTTTTCAATCGTGCCGACGAGCACGGGACATTCTTTCACCCTCGCAAGAAACAGACTTAGCGAGAGCAATTAAATCCAAACTGGTCGGGCGTGCATATTGCATAGTAGAAGACGAGGAATATAAAACGGTGAATGATCTAATAGATGCCTTACGCACAAGATTACTCCCGCAAAAATCATCATATTATTATAGAGGTCTTCTTTCCGATATATTTAAAAATCCGGCGGAGCATATAATTGACTACGTGCAAAGAGTTAAAGATTTAAGAATGTCGATTAGAGACACAGAGCGTCAGGAAGGTCGATCACCTGACCCTGGAATCGACGAATTTACTCTAGAATGTTTTATTCGTGGCTTACCGTCCACTATGAAAATATTATTAGAATTCAAGGGATATAAAACCCTTACAGAAGCGTTCAATAACGCAATAGTAATTTACAACGAAATGGAGCAAGAACAAGCTCGAACAAAGCCTCCGCCGATATTAAATGCACCCCCGCTGTCCCCTCGAAGCTCGTCGACTCCCCCTAAGAATTTTATGAGCTCACGCGGCCCTCAGGTATCTCAGGTAAATTGCACGTATTGCAAAAGAAGCGGACACACCGCTTTGCAGTGTTTTCAAGATCCCCGCAACCGGGAAAATAAGAAAAACATAAATAATAGTCAACCGCCTCCTATTACGTGCACTTATTGTAATAAATTCGGACACTACGCATCTCAGTGTTACCGAAATCCGCAAAATAAATCCCAGAATTCGGGAAACCGCGGAAACCCCTCGCCGACGGACGCCCGGCGGGAGGGCAACCCAGAGCGTCCACCCCCCAGTCCAATAATAGAAAAACCTTCCACATAGAGGGAAAATTTAATTCGATCGTAGAAATCGACCTGGCACACCCCATTGGACAAACGAAATTTCTCATCGATACGGGATCGGAACCCAATCTGATTAAATTACAACAGATAGGATCACTATCTTTTAATAAAAATAAAAAATTAGATCTAAGTGGCATTTCTCCCCAGATAGTAGAAACATTAGGATCATTAAAAATCCAAATTCACGGCAAAATTCACGAATTTCACGTGGTGCCGAATAGTTTCCCCATTCCTTACCCCGCGATCTTAGGATCCGAATTTTTAAAGAAATGTTCTGCCACTATTTCTTATCAAGACAAATGTCTTTTATTGGGAAATTTAAAAATCCCTTTTTCCGATCCTGAAAATATTAGTGTGCCCCCTCGAAGTATAAAGACGGTTCCCGTCAAAATTAAAAATTTAAATATAAAAGAAGGATATCTCCCTCGGCTGCATGTCGGGACAAATATTTTTGCAGGAGAATGCATGGTGAAGAATATAAATGGACGTGCTATAATTAAAATTTTTAACGCATCTGACGTAGAATACGAAGCGGAAATTCCACAAGTAGAAATCGAAGAAGTTGAAGAAGTTAAAGGAGTTAAAGATGTTGAAGAATTTAAAATTTTACAAATTGATGGAGAGAAAAATTTAAGACCCGAGGAATTTGGGATTATTAAAAAATTAAAACTCAAGGAATTTGAGGAAATTAAAAAATTAAAACTCGAGGAATTCGAGGAAATAAAATTAAAATTCGAGGAATTCGAAAAATTAAAACCCGAGGAATTCGAGGTAAATAAAAAATTGATGAAACCCGAGGAATTCGAGGTAAATCAAAAATTAATAACGCCCGAGGAATTCGAGGCTGTTAAAAAACTAAAACTCGAGGAATTCGAGATATTAAAAAATATAAGACTCGAGGAATTCGAGCAAATTAAAAATTCTCTCCATTCAAATAAAAGTAAAAGTAAAGGTAGGAGGAAGAATAAAAATAAAGATAAAAGTTTCTCTTGTTTCCGCGTCGACTCTTCTCAGAGATTTTCAAATATATTAAAGATGATTGAAGTAGATAATTTAAATGAAGAAGAAAAAGCACACGTCGAAGAATTAATTAAAGAAAACCATGACATTTTTCACTGCCAAGACGATAAATTGCCCTGTACTCATTTAACTTCGCATCGAATAGATACGACCGACAGCAGCCCCGTAAATATTAAACAGTACAGATTTCCCCCAATTCATAAAGAGGAAATCCGAAAGCAGATTTCAGAACTCTTAAATCAAAATATAATTACGAAATCTTCGTCCCCGTATAATTCCCCTGTTTGGATTGTTCCGAAAAAACCGGACTCCGCAGGCAATAAAAGATGGAGGATGGTCATTGACTTCCGCCAATTAAACGAAAAAACTATCGGAGACGCGTACCCTCTCCCAAATATCGTAGAAATCTTAGATCAATTAGGAGGATCAAAATACTTCAGCGTGTTAGATTTAGCTTCGGGTTTTCATCAAATTCCCATGGAGCAGTCAGACGCAGCAAAAACCGCTTTTTCATCGCCCCACGGTCATTATCAATTTTCTAGAATGCCGTTTGGTCTTAAAAATGCTCCCGCTACTTTCCAAAAATTAATGGATTCAGTATTAACCGGCTTACAAGGGACAGAAATGTTCGTATATATGGACGACATTGTTATATACGCAAGTTCGCTCCAAGAACACATAATAAAATTTAATAAATTAGCCGAAAGATTAAGAGACGCGAATCTTCGACTCCAACCGGATAAATGTAAATTTCTCTGCAAAGAAGTTCATTATCTCGGACACATAATTTCTGAATCAGGAATCAAGCCTGATCCTAGTAAAATCACCGCGATTCAAAATTTTCCAACACCGCGCACACCGCGAAATATTAAACAGTTCCTTGGCCTCAGCGGTTATTACAGACGTTTTATTCAAAATTTCTCCGGTATTTCAAAACCATTAACGTCACTTTTAAAGAAAGGTATTAAATTCCAGTGGAAAGACGAACAAGAGCAAGCATTTTTAAAATTAAAGGAAGCTTTATGTAAGGAGCCCATATTACAATATCCAAATTTTAATGAACAATTTATAGTAACGACGGATGCCTCGAATCAGGCAATCGGAGGTATATTAAGTCAAGGTGAGGTTGGTAAAGACCTTCCGATCGCTTACGCATCTCGATCTCTGAATTCGGCCGAGATGAATTATTCGACCATAGAGAAGGAACTCCTTGCAATAGTTTATTGTACGCATCATTTCCGACCTTATTTATATGGGAAAGAATTCCTCTTAATAACAGACCATCAGCCTCTAGTTTGGTTGCATAAAGTGAAAGATCCTACGTCCCGACTCGTTCGCTGGCGGTTAAAACTTGCCGAGTACGAGTACAAAATTAAATATAAACCGGGAAAAATAAATTCAAACGCGGACGCATTATCACGAAATCCGCAAGTTTTAGTATCGAATGTTCTTGAGGAGGAGAATACGGACGACGATCCATGGGCAGGATTGGCCGCCTTTTTCGGAGAGGAAAACGAACCTTCCACTCCCGAACCCCCATCTCCGCTTCCAACAATGGAAGATTTATCTTCGCTCGACGGAGATATACAAGGGTCCACCGAAGATTCAACGGAGGAAACGCAGCTGCCGTCCTTAGGGCACTGGCAACCCCAAAACCTCCCGAAGAATCCCAGGGATTCCCTTTCAAATCCTGACACCAGCGAGGAAGAACCGTCACCATCCCTAGGGCATGGAGACGCACCTCACGGGAGTCCTGAAGATTTCCCCATCGAGCCGCAAGAAGAGGAGGAACACCCTCACGGCGGACACGAAGGCGCCCCTGGCGAACCTTCGCTCACGGACCCGGCTTACACCGAAGACGGCGGGTTGCCACCTCTAGGGGCACGGCGCACCCCCGATTCCACGGCAAGCCAGGCGAACTCCTCAGAGGATGGAGAAATCCCTGAGCGAGGAACAGAAGACGATCTGGGACAGGAAAACAGTATTCCACCCGAACCACCCCCGGAACCACCGGACGACGGCGATTCATCGATAGCAAGCGACTCGGACGCAGAATCCGAACAGGAAAACGAAGCTCCAACAACAAACATAATAGAATCAAGAGACTGTATGCACATGAGAAAGGATAACTTAGTATATTTTATTACTACCGCGGGAGATCCATTCGATGAAGGAGCCCGACAAATCCAAGATGCTTCAAAATTTCCTATACATACAAAAATAATGCTAGGAGCACCCAGCATTCGAATAATCAACAGAAGATACTATATTGCATTAGCAGTCGCGAGAAGGCCACAAGAGCCAGTAAGAAAAGATGCATTAATAAAAGCATTTGATAAATTACAAAATTTCATATACGAAGAAGCTATTAGCTCATTTTCAATAAGTTATCCATCAGAAACAAACAGAGTTAATTTCGCTGTACTGCAAGAACAATTAGAAAGCAGATTTTTAAATGCTCCAGTCGAGATTACAATTTGCAAAAATTTAATTAAAATTCCGCCTATTTCAAAAAGGAATAAAATATTAGAAGAGTTTCATTCTGCAGCACCAGCTGGACATAAAGGTGTAACTAAAACATACACAAGAATCCGTCAATATTTTTTCTGGGAAAATATGAAAAAAGATATACAACATTTTATAAATAACTGTTTAAATTGTCAACTGAAAAAACTAGTGAGAGTAAAAAATAAACAACCGATGATGCTCACCGATACTCCCGGTAAAGCATTTGATAAAATTTCCATAGACATGGTAGGACCACTACCAACAACACGAAAAAATAATAAATATTTACTCACAATTCAAGATTTATTGACGAAGTATTCGCTTGCAATCCCAGTACAAGATGGATATTCTAAAACAATTGCAACAGCATTTTTAAATAATTTTCTATATAAATTTGGAACACCTAAATGTTTATTATCGGATCAAGGACCGAATTTAACGGGATCAACCATGAAACAACTCTTGAAGAAATTTAAAATTCAACACGTCTGCACGTCACCATATCATCCTCAAACAAATGGTTCATTGGAGAGAGCCCACCACGTATTCGTGGAATATTTAAAACAATATATAGATAATAAAAATCAATGGGACGATTGCATAGACGCAGCAATATTTTCATACAATACAAGTATCCACGAAGGAACAAAGTTTTCCCCGCATCATTTGGTCTTCGGAGAAATGGCAAGACCACCTTTAACGAGCAATATTTTGGAAGAGGAACCGGAACAAACATACGAATCTCATCTAGTTCAACACATAAAAAACCTACACAGCCTCCAGCAAAGAGCTCGAGCAAATTTAATAGCGGCCAAAGAAAGGTCAAAATATTATTACGATAGGAAGATTCATCCACAACAATTGAAAGTAGGAGACAGTGTCTTCACATTAGCGTTGCATAGAACAAAACTCAGCAACCAATATTCCGGTCCATATAAAGTATTAGAAATTCTTCCAACAAACAACGTAAAATTGCTAATTAAAGGAAAACCAAGGATCCTACACATGGATAGATGCAGGATCTCCAAGATTCCCGCACGGTAGGATACCTTGCACAAAAAATGAAATCCTACGAATTTCATTTTTTGTTTCCCGGGGAGGGAGGTGTCACGTTCTCATGCATGTTCGCATGTAACGTGACCGATTTCTGCGTATCTACGCTAGAAATCGGTGTTCTGACGCTCCTGGCTCACGCGTAACGCGGCATCCCCACCACCGCGCCGTCAATCTAACGGTACTCCGCTCTACGGTAGTGCGTTCTCTCTCGCACCCGTTACGAGCATAGCCAGGTAGCGCTATCCTTGTCTAGCGCACGGCGAGACGCACCCCTCTCACTCGCACCCGTTACGAGCATAGGCAGGTAGCGCTATCCTTGTCTAGCGCACGGCGAGACGCACCGCTCTCACTCGCACCCGTTACGAGTATAGGCAGGTAGCTCTGTCCTTCTCTAACGCACAGGCAACCATCGCCGTTCTCTCTCGCACTCGCTACAACCATAGGGCGTAGTGCTATCCTTTTCCAACGCATAGCCGCTAAGAGCATGCGTTCTCTCTCGCACTCGTTACCTGCATAGGGCGACGTGCCATCCTTTACTATTCTACACGGACAACCGTTACTTTCTCTCTCGCACTCGCTACAACCATAGGGCGTAGTGCTATCCCTTTTCAACGTATAGCCATTAAAGGCATGCTTTCTCTCTCGCACTCGTAGCAGACATCGGACAGTCCAAAGTCCGTTTTCAGGGAACTTTTCACCCCCGCACACAGATGGCTTTTTTACCAGCTCGAGTTTCTCGAAAGAGAAAATGCACAGACCCTTATGTATTTACCCCACCTCCTAAAAAATACCGAAGTTCATCCACCACTCACTAGATGACTTCGGACTTCAACCCCGTTTTCCCGCTACTAAAAATGTACGGTACCCCGCATAAAAAGTCTGGAGACATCTTCAGACTTCGGAAAAAACTCCTACAAGCTTCTGCTTTCATAGTAATTCCCCGGCAATCTATAGCGAACTCTGGTGCGTGTCTCTAGCACATTGCGAGCTACAATTGTCGTCAGCAACGCAGACGCTCGGTGCGGCTTAGGCTCGCACGGCTGACGCAATACAAACCCCTCTCTTACCTGAGAGCAAGGTTCACCGGTGGTTGAAACTCAATGAGTTTCAACCCTTCCGACATCCAAGGAGGACGACCAGCGACGGCAGAAAGGAGGAAAACTCGGCGAGGAGGACGAAGGCACCAGATCAACCAGCTGAAGAAACAGCTTTCCACCGAAGGAAGGAAGGACGGTGACTGGACCAGCGAGCTCACTCCCGCCACAACAAAGGAGCCACTCCCCCTGCCCACCTGGAAACTCTCCCCCGTAACTCTCCCTCTGAGAACGCTCCCTAATTTTCTGGCAGCCGACGACGCTGACCCTCGAGCAGTATATTACCGCAACCTATTGTTCCCCCGAGCCCCACAAAAGACCGACGACTGTACTTTTATAGAAAGGCTTATCTCACGCCTATAATTATTACCTTCTCTCTCTCTTTATACTTATTACTACTTTTCCTCTGTCTCTGTCTATATATATATTTTTATTATTATTATTATTTGTACCTTGTTCTGTAAATATCTTTTCTTTATTATAGAATATATTTTATGTTATTGTTGAACAACCACCTTAAAAATCACTCTCGAATCCCCACGTCTTGTAACCATCCCGCCACGTTTTTTGGTCTCCACAGCGATAAACGATACCCCGCACTTTTTGGAACGGGTTACCGCTCGTCCGTTCCGCATCTATTATACCCTTTTGTTACAAGGCCAATCCCTCGCGGAAAGGCCCTAGCACGTAACATTAGCAAATAATGGACGGATGTGCTACTCCGTCGACAAAACTCTGGAAATTTTTCTAAGTCCCACCGCTAAGAGGAAACTTTTTCCGTATCGGTCCTAGACGATTTTCGACGTGATATCACTGTAATATAGACGGTTTCTAACAATATATATCATAACACCAAACTCGCTACAATTATTATTTATCGAGTTATTAGCAAATAATGGACGGATGTGCTACTCCGTCGACAAAACTCTGGAAATTTTTCTAAGTCCCACCGCTAAGAGGAAACTTTTTCCGTATCGGTCCTAGACGATTTTCGACGTGATATCACTGTAATATAGACGGTTTCTAACAATATATATCATAACACCAAACTCGCTACAATTATTATTTATCGAGTTATTAGCAAATAATGGACGGATGTGCTACTCCGTCGACAAAACTCTGGAAATTTTTCTAAGTCCCACCGCTAAGAGGAAACTTTTTCCGTATCGGTCCTAGACGATTTTCGACGTGATATCACTGTAATATAGACGGTTTCTAACAATATATATCATAACACCAAACTCGCTACAATTATTATTTATCGAGTTATTAGCAAATAATGGACGGATGTGCTACTCCGTCGACAAAACTCTGGAAATTTTTCTAAGTCCCACCGCTAAGAGGAAACTTTTTCCGTATCGGTCCTAGACGATTTTCGACGTGATATCACTGTAATATAGACGGTTTCTAACAATATATATCATAACACCAAACTCGCTACAATTATTATTTATCGAGTTATTAGCAAATAATGGACGGATGTGCTACTCCGTCGACAAAACTCTGGAAATTTTTCTAAGTCCCACCGCCAAGAGGAAACTTTTTCCCTATCGGTCCTAGACGATTTTCGACGTGATATCACTGTAATATAGACGGTTTCTAACAATATATATCATAACACCAAACTCGCTACAATTATTATTTATCGAGTTATTAGCAAATAATGGACGGATGTGCTACTCCGTCGACAAAACTCTGGAAATTTTTCTAAGTCCCACCGCTAAGAGGAAACTTTTTCCGTATCGGTCCTAGACGATTTTCGACGTGATATCACTGTAATATAGACGGTTTCTAACAATATATATCATAACACCAAACTCGCTACAATTATTATTTATCGAGTTATTAGCAAATAATGGACGGATGTGCTACTCCGTCGACAAAACTCTGGAAATTTTTCTAAGTCCCACCGCTAAGAGGAAACTTTTTCCGTATCGGTCCTAGACGATTTTCGACGTGATATCACTGTAATATAGACGGTTTCTAACAATATATATCATAACACCAAACTCGCTACAATTATTATTTATCGAGTTATTAGCAAATAATGGACGGATGTACTACTCCGTCGACAAAACTCTGGAAATTTTTCTAAGTCCCACCGCTAAGAGGAAACTTTTTCCGTATCGGTCCTAGACGATTTTCGACGTGATATCACTGTAATATAGACGGTTTCTAACAATATATATCATAACACCAAACTCGCTACAATTATTATTTATCGAGTTATTAGCAAATAATGGACGGATGTGCTACTCCGTCGACAAAACTCTGGAAATTTTTCTAAGTCCCACCGCTAAGAGGAAACTTTTTCCGTATCGGTCCTAGACGATTTTCGACGTGATATCACTGTAATATAGACGGTTTCTAACAATATATATCATAACACCAAACTCGCTACAATTATTATTTATCGAGTTATTAGCAAATAATGGACGGATGTGCTACTCCGTCGACAAAACTCTGGAAATTTTTCTAAGTCCCACCGCTAAGAGGAAACTTTTTCCGTATCGGTCCTAGACGATTTTCGACGTGATATCACTGTAATATAGACGGTTTCTAACAATATATATCATAACACCAAACTCGCTACAATTATTATTTATCGAGTTATTAGCAAATAATGGACGGATGTGCTACTCCGTCGACAAAACTCTGGAAATTTTTCTAAGTCCCACCGCTAAGAGGAAACTTTTTCCGTATCGGTCCTAGACGATTTTCGACGTGATATCACTGTAATATAGACGGTTTCTAACAATATATATCATAACACCAAACTCGCTACAATTATTATTTATCGAGTTATTAGCAAATAATGGACGGATGTGCTACTCCGTCGACAAAACTCTGGAAATTTTTCTAAGTCCCACCGCTAAGAGGAAACTTTTTCCGTATCGGTCCTAGACGATTTTCGACGTGATATCACTGTAATATAGACGGTTTCTAACAATATATATCATAACACCAAACTCGCTACAATTATTATTTATCGAGTTATTAGCAAATAATGGACGGATGTGCTACTCCGTCGACAAAACTCTGGAAATTTTTCTAAGTCCCACCGCTAAGAGGAAACTTTTTCCGTATCGGTCCTAGACGATTTTCGACGTGATATCACTGTAATATAGACGGTTTCTAACAATATATATCATAACACCAAACTCGCTACAATTATTATTTATCGAGTTATTAGCAAATAATGGACGGATGTGCTACTCCGTCGACAAAACTCTGGAAATTTTTCTAAGTCCCACCGCTAAGAGGAAACTTTTTCCGTATCGGTCCTAGACGATTTTCGACGTGATATCACTGTAATATAGACGGTTTCTAACAATATATATCATAACACCAAACTCGCTACAATTATTATTTATCGAGTTATTAGCAAATAATGGACGGATGTACTACTCCGTCGACAAAACTCTGGAAATTTTTCTAAGTCCCACCGCTAAGAGGAAACTTTTTCCGTATCGGTCCTAGACGATTTTCGACGTGATATCACTGTAATATAGACGGTTTCTAACAATATATATCATAACACCAAACTCGCTACAATTATTATTTATCGAGTTATTAGCAAATAATGGACGGATGTACTACTCCGTCGGACGTTCGACGAAAATTTTTCTAAGTCCCACCGCTAAGAGGAAACTTTTTCCCTATCGGTCCTAGACGATTTTCGACGTGATATCACTGTAATATAGACGGTTTCTAACAATATATATCATAACACCAAACTCGCTACAATTATTATTTATCGAGTTATTAGCAAATAATGGACGGATGTGCTACTTCGTCGGACGTTCGACGAAAATTTTTCTAAGTCCCACCGCTAAGAGGAAACTTTTTCCGTATCGGTCCTAGACGATTTTCGACGTGATATCACTGTAATATAGACGGTTTCTAACAATATATATCATAACACCAAACTCGCTACAATTATTATTTATCGAGTTATTAGCAAATAATGGACGGATGTGCTACTCCGTCGACAAAACTCTGGAAATTTTTCTAAGTCCCACCGCTAAGAGGAAACTTTTTCCGTATCGGTCCTAGACGATTTTCGACGTGATATCACTGTAATATAGACGGTTTCTAACAATATATATCATAACACCAAACTCGCTACAATTATTATTTATCGAGTTATTAGCAAATAATGGACGGATGTGCTACTCCGTCGACAAAACTCTGGAAATTTTTCTAAGTCCCACCGCTAAGAGGAAACTTTTTCCGTATCGGTCCTAGACGATTTTCGACGTGATATCACTGTAATATAGACGGTTTCTAACAATATATATCATAACACCAAACTCGCTACAATTATTATTTATCGAGTTATTAGCAAATAATGGACGGATGTGCTACTCCGTCGACAAAACTCTGGAAATTTTTCTAAGTCCCACCGCTAAGAGGAAACTTTTTCCCTATCGGTCCTAGACGATTTTCGACGTGATATCACTGTAATATAGACGGTTTCTAACAATATATATCATAACACCAAACTCGCTACAATTATTATTTATCGAGTTATTAGCAAATAATGGACGGATGTGCTACTCCGTCGACAAAACTCTGGAAATTTTTCTAAGTCCCACCGCCAAGAGGAAACTTTTTCCCTATCGGTCCTAGACGATTTTCGACGTGATATCACTGTAATATAGACGGTTTCTAACAATATATATCATAACACCAAACTCGCTACAATTATTATTTATCGAGTTATTAGCAAATAATGGACGGATGTACTACTCCGTCGGACGTTCGACGAAAATTTTTCTAAGTCCCACCGCCAAGAGGAAACTTTTTCCCTATCGGTCCTAGACGATTTTCGACGTGATATCACTGTAATATAGACGGTTTCTAACAATATATATCATAACACCAAACTCGCTACAATTATTATTTATCGAGTTATTAGCAAATAATGGACGGATGTGCTACTCCGTCGACAAAACTCTGGAAATTTTTCTAAGTCCCACCGCTAAGAGGAAACTTTTTCCGTATCGGTCCTAGACGATTTTCGACGTGATATCACTGTAATATAGACGGTTTCTAACAATATATATCATAACACCAAACTCGCTACAATTATTATTTATCGAGTTATTAGCAAATAATGGACGGATGTGCTACTCCGTCGACAAAACTCTGGAAATTTTTCTAAGTCCCACCGCTAAGAGGAAACTTTTTCCGTATCGGTCCTAGACGATTTTCGACGTGATATCACTGTAATATAGACGGTTTCTAACAATATATATCATAACACCAAACTCGCTACAATTATTATTTATCGAGTTATTAGCAAATAATGGACGGATGTACTACTCCGTCGACAAAACTCTGGAAATTTTTCTAAGTCCCACCGCTAAGAGGAAACTTTTTCCGTATCGGTCCTAGACGATTTTCGACGTGATATCACTGTAATATAGACGGTTTCTAACAATATATATCATAACACCAAACTCGCTACAATTATTATTTATCGAGTTATTAGCAAATAATGGACGGATGTACTACTCCGTCGGACGTTCGACGAAAATTTTTCTAAGTCCCACCGCTAAGAGGAAACTTTTTCCCTATCGGTCCTAGACGATTTTCGACGTGATATCACTGTAATATAGACGGTTTCTAACAATATATATCATAACACCAAACTCGCTACAATTATTATTTATCGAGTTATTAGCAAATAATGGACGGATGTGCTACTTCGTCGGACGTTCGACGAAAATTTTTCTAAGTCCCACCGCTAAGAGGAAACTTTTTCCGTATCGGTCCTAGACGATTTTCGACGTGATATCACTGTAATATAGACGGTTTCTAACAATATATATCATAACACCAAACTCGCTACAATTATTATTTATCGAGTTATTAGCAAATAATGGACGGATGTGCTACTCCGTCGACAAAACTCTGGAAATTTTTCTAAGTCCCACCGCTAAGAGGAAACTTTTTCCGTATCGGTCCTAGACGATTTTCGACGTGATATCACTGTAATATAGACGGTTTCTAACAATATATATCATAACACCAAACTCGCTACAATTATTATTTATCGAGTTATTAGCAAATAATGGACGGATGTACTACTCCGTCGACAAAACTCTGGAAATTTTTCTAAGTCCCACCGCTAAGAGGAAACTTTTTCCGTATCGGTCCTAGACGATTTTCGACGTGATATCACTGTAATATAGACGGTTTCTAACAATATATATCATAACACCAAACTCGCTACAATTATTATTTATCGAGTTATTAGCAAATAATGGACGGATGTACTACTCCGTCGGACGTTCGACGAAAATTTTTCTAAGTCCCACCGCTAAGAGGAAACTTTTTCCGTATCGGTCCTAGACGATTTTCGACGTGATATCACTGTAATATAGACGGTTTCTAACAATATATATCATAACACCAAACTCGCTACAATTATTATTTATCGAGTTATTAGCAAATAATGGACGGATGTGCTACTCCGTCGACAAAACTCTGGAAATTTTTCTAAGTCCCACCGCTAAGAGGAAACTTTTTCCCTATCGGTCCTAGACGATTTTCGACGTGATATCACTGTAATATAGACGGTTTCTAACAATATATATCATAACACCAAACTCGCTACAATTATTATTTATCGAGTTATTAGCAAATAATGGACGGATGTGCTACTCCGTCGACAAAACTCTGGAAATTTTTCTAAGTCCCACCGCTAAGAGGAAACTTTTTCCCTATCGGTCCTAGACGATTTTCGACGTGATATCACTGTAATATAGACGGTTTCTAACAATATATATCATAACACCAAACTCGCTACAATTATTATTTATCGAGTTATTAGCAAATAATGGACGGATGTACTACTCCGTCGGACGTTCGACGAAAATTTTTCTAAGTCCCACCGCCAAGAGGAAACTTTTTCCCTATCGGTCCTAGACGATTTTCGACGTGATATCACTGTAATATAGACGGTTTCTAACAATATATATCATAACACCAAACTCGCTACAATTATTATTTATCGAGTTATTAGCAAATAATGGACGGATGTGCTACTCCGTCGACAAAACTCTGGAAATTTTTCTAAGTCCCACCGCTAAGAGGAA